>NC_056746.1:770905600-771203071 GCF_019279795.1 Protopterus annectens | reverse complement strand
AATTTGCAGCTTGTAAGGTATTTGAAGGAATGACAGCAGAAACAGTAATGCTAAGAGTAGCAAAAGCAGCCACTGCGAAGTACTAGCAGAAACAGTAAGATACTACTAATGCTTTTCACGCTTGCACTAGTCAGACAAGCAGTGACAAAATCAGAAATAATAACAGTGGTGATGGCAGCACAGGAGCCAGTTTTGATAGATACTGTACCATTTAATCAGCACACTATCACGTGCCATTCAAAATCTACACACATTACATCCCAATCTAATTGAGTCAGCAAACATTACAAAACACATAAAGCAATGCCTTTTTGCAGGTTTCAAGCCTATCGGCACACTCCACTGTGGGATAATACACCATACTCCTGACTGCTATGTACATGATATTCAAGTTCACACAAGCTCGGAGAAAAGGAAAAGGTAGAAAAAAAAAACTGAATCTCACATTTTCCCTCTTCGAGTCCTACTCCTCACATGCCCTGCTAATTGAGTAATCAAGCCGTTAGTACATCACCACAATTTCTGTTTTATTTATTTTTTTCAACTTTTTCAGAAAATCTGGGAAATCTTTATGTGACCTCAACCCTGGCATCAGTCTTACCATAGTGCTGAAGTTATAACTAGATTCTTTTTTTTTTTTTTTTATAGAAAAGCAATGTGAACTTTAGCCTGTGTCCACCATCTCAACCCAAATGAAAACTGACAGGAATGGAAAACTAAAGCAAAGCTGACACAGGGAAGCAAAGTGGGATTGGAACTGAACGTATACAGAATATCTATGAGAAAATTGAGATTGTGGATGGGAATGCGAGTGACGCGATTACATGGGCGTTACTTTGGTCAGCAGAAATGTAGACCCGAATTTTAAACGCAGGGATTGTCCCTTTAAAAGCAAGGGTCAGAAAAATACCTTCATGTGGCAGCAAAAAAATGAACTGCTAAGTAGAAATGGACAAAAGCTGGAGGCACAAGCAGTAAGATGCTGGGCTGTATCCCTTCTGGAGCAAAGGGAATATATTGTTCCTCTGAAGACTCCTGGTTTGATCATCAGTGGAATAATATGTTCATTTCAGGATTAAGTATGTCAAGAAAGTACAAAGCAGGGCTTCCAAAGTAATAAAGAGAATGCAGGATAAGGGATATGAGTACAGGATATTAAAAATAAATGTATTATTATTTGAGTAAAGGTGAGGAAGTGTTGACATGATGTAGGAATGTACATAAAATACCTAGGGAACAGTGTGATGTAGGAAGAAGGAGGGGTTTGTACATATCAGATTAAGGGTATAAAAATCAGTGGAGTCATTAGAAAGCAGTTGCATGGATAGAGTAGTGGATAAAGTGTCCTTGAAGTTGGACAGGGATGGGTGGTGGGCCAAGAGAAAAAAGAGGGACAGCTGACAGATAATGACAACTATATAATGCACACGAAAGGAATAGGAAATCATTTAATGGTGTAAAATGCTTAATCATTGTTAAAGTCAAATGGTTACCTTTGGATCTCAGAACCACTCTACTTGTAGCAGAACTTGTCTTCAAACTCACTATCCTTAACTAATTTCTCTTCCTGGTGAGCAGACTACATAGCAAAACAACCCCACATAACCGTAGGTCCTGCCCAGCACATACCTCCACCCTTTGGGCCCCTCATTCAAAATTATGGTCCACTAAGCATGCTTACTCAAGTCTTGCCCCTTAAATCTAGGCTCTCATTCTTATGTATACAAAGTATTTTGCACCCTTTCCTAAATCCTTCACAACATAAATTTTGTACGTGTTGATAGTTTAATTATAACTGCTTCAAATTTGTATGTTCTGTTGAACAATGCTACAGATATACTATGAGCCTTTGTACGCAGTTTTAATTTTTTTTAAATATATGTTCTGTCTGACAGTAATAAAAGTATACTGTGAGTGTTTTGTGTTATTTTGTGATCAGATCAGAAATTTCATTCATTCTCGGACTGAGCCTAAAAATAGTCCAGTAGAATCAGTGCTCTAGCTCAGACAACAAATACAAATAAGTAAATTAATGAAATCAGTGCACTCTTTAAGAGGGAGCCAAGGAAAGGAAAACATGTTAAATACAATCTGCTGTAATTTCAGCATCTTGTCCATACCAGTCTGTCTAACACTGCTGTCAGAAAACCACTTTTAGTGGATAGAATATATATATATATATATATATATATATATATATATATATATATATATATATATATATATCCCCCTCAGGTGCCATCCACTATATACCCCTCATGAGGGCGACTCACACCCCCAACATATAGGAATCAATTCCATGGGTGCTCAACACTGAGGAAAAGTACAGCCTTAATGATCTCTGGAAGTTCTTTTTGGACAAATGTATGCAACCTGCAGATTGGCTGGCTCCCATAATTACTTAGTGAAAATCAATGTATGTAACTTTTTGTTTTGGTTAATATAAATATATTCAGTTTTACTGCATGGTAGAATTAGTAGTATATTAATATGACAGTTACTTTCTACATATTTTAAGCAAGAAAGAGAGAAAGACCTGGTGATATCTGTTTCTGATTGGTGATGTACTTCCAGGGCTTTGAGAACAACTTATGATTAAATCATTAGCTCTTTTATTGGAAAGCATTACACAGTGATGCACTGATGCTGTCAGAAAACTGCAGTGACAAAACTAAATTAATGTGCTACCCTTAAAATGTTTCATTCTGGAGCTAACTGCAGCCATATTCTGGAAATTCGTTTGTGTTCAGAGCATTAAATACTGCTTTTAAGTCAATGCTAAGACCATTCAGCACAGTAAGCCATCTGTATCTGCTTACCTAAAACCAGTAAAGCACAAAGTGACAAAGTGGAGGATGCAAATAAAACAACTTCAAGTAAAAAAACAGATGACACTCCACACCATCAATACAAATTTAGTAGAACAACAAAGCTTTCAGATACAAACTATCCTTCTTCAGTGTCTCATATAAAACAGCCATTAGAACAGCATTTTTATCCCATTCAAAAACATATCACATGACACAGCAACCTATCATAAAACAATAATCAAAGCAACAATTAGACTTTTAAAAGTACAGTAGCAATACAACATAAATTGTCATTTTTTCTTCACTTTCTGTTGTTTAAGTTTTAACACTGGTTTCAACGTAACCTGTTTGTTGAGGCCAGGATATTTATCCACTTCTAGGCAGATAATCCACTCATATTCCTTCATGTCCACATTATTTACAAGATCTCCAGGTTACTGTGCTTTTAAAAGTCTAATTGTTGCTTTGATTGTTGTTTTATGATAGGTTGCTGTGTCATGTGATATGTTTTTGGGTACTTACGTATTATCGCAACCAGATTTTCCCGGTTGCGGTAATACACTTGTTGGGCGAAAAACAGATTGTGGGAGTGAACGTATGGTTGGATGTGATGTTTTCTGTGGGTACAACCTAGTTTGTCCCAAATCCGTAACCTAAATGAACGTGGATATGTGAATCTTGTTTTGCATACTTCTAAATTGGTTGCACTGCTGTCATACTGCAGGAAATGAATCGAGGATGCCTGGGAAATGTTTGTTTGTACTGCTGCCGTACTGCGAGAAGGATTGTTACAAAATTGACTATACATTTCTATGGGAATAAGAAATCTGGAGCAGCACATTTTTTGTGTAAATAACTGCTTTTATTTTACAAATGGAACATAATTTCAGTTAAAGGGAATAACAGAGTAAACAATGTGACGGAGGCTAAAGTTAATGTGACATGTGGGAGATAAAGGTCTTGTACAACGGAGGCTAACGTTAATGTGACGTTGGTGTTAGGTGGTACTATGAAAAACATGTATGCAATATGTGACAGCACCAGATTTATTTATTTTTTTGGATAGTAGTTACTCTTACAATGTTTTCTGGATGTTTCGGAGAGCATACTTGTGGATGTCTTCCGGATGGTTTGGGCAACATATTTCGGACATGGAACGTGTCTTACACATAACTGTTGTAGAAAATGTATTTTCAGTGACATGATGTCAGGAAATGGCATAGCTTGAAACAAGCACTCATTTCTTAAATTTTATACTGTTTTCCTAACTACATTCACATATAGGGAAGCAAGTGGTATTAGCATGAAAATCTGGTTGCGATAATACGTAAGTACCTGTTTTTGAATGGGATAAAAATGCTTTTCTAATGGCTTTTTTATATGAGACACTAAAGAAGGATAGTTTGTATCTGAAAGCTTTGTCGTTCTATAAAATTTTTATTGATGGTGTGGAGTATCAGCTGTTTTTTTACCTAAAAACAGTCACAAGTGCTAGGTACCAACCAAACATAAAACAAAGAAACACATTTCTATGCACAGTTACAACACTTAAAAAATCTTCATCTGGAGCCCACATGAAATGTTTAAGAGCAGTAAATGTATTATCTTAGAATCAGCAGTATATTCAGAGTACTGCTAAAATGCAGCATAGAAACATAAATAGTTGAGACATAAAGATCTCTTTGCCCTGCTAGTTTTCCATGTTTTTCTACCTCATCAATAATTTCCAGTTTTATTTTTAGTATTCATTTATTCGTTTGATAACCAAGTTGATTAACAGCTCTTAAGAGCCTTCCTTGGTAATTCATATACTCCTACCTCAGTTCCAGTTCTTTGGTGATCAGTATTCTGCTTTCTTCATCATCTTTAATCATTTTAGTTACATCTGTCCACTGCTTTCTTGAACTTAGATTCTGCTTTTATTGTGAGTCTCTTAAGAAGCTATCTGATCATAACTCAATTGTTTTTGAATTCATGATAAAAAATACTCATAATGTTCAGATCAAAAGGATACCAGCATACTTAACTCAGCTAAAAGACTATAAAGAATATATACTTTCAGAAGTACAACATTTTCTAGACATAAATAATACTCCTGAAGCCTCCATTGTCTATGTTTGGGATGCCTTAAAATCATATCTATATGGACAAAGTATCAGATGGTATAATAACAAAAGGAAATCTTGGGATAAGGAATTGTTAGATATTCAAAGTAAACTGGACTCTTATAAGCATAATAATAAAGAAAATATTATGGACAAGAAAGTTATTGAAGAAATAAACAAACTAAATGAGAAATACAAAGAAATTTTAACTCATAAAGTTAAAATAACTTTAGAGAAATACAAGTTTTTGTCTTATTCAATAAGCCACAAATACTTACATAGACTTAAAAATAAAACAAAAAGATTGAATAAAGAAAACCATATCAAAGAAATCTTTTCTCTAAGGAAAAAGAAGAATGTTTCTAGTATACCAGAAATACTGGACGAATTTAGAAATCACTTTCACAAGATTAACCATAACAACATTAACATGGAACCTAAAGATAAAATAAAGGAGTTTATAACCACAAACATGAATAAAAAGCTTAATAAACAACAGATTAAACTATTGGACAAGAGTATTTCATATACAGAAGTTATTACACAAATAAATAAGCTTAAATCAAACAAAGCACCGGGTAATGATGGTATTATACCAGAGATATATAAAATCCTTTCTAAAACTACATATTCATTAATACATAAGGTTTTATTCTGGCCCAAACTGAGTTAATAACCCCCATCTTGGCAATATACATTTATTTCACCAATTTTAAAACCTAATAAAGATCCAACTAGATGTTCTTCATATCGACCCATCTCATTACTTAATGTTGATTATAAAATGTTTATGAGTATTTTTGCTGATAGATTGAAGACAATTATCCCCGGCATTATAGACATAGATCAGACGGGCTTCATTGTAAATAGAAATACTTTTGATAATATAAGAAGAACTTTAACATTAATTGATTTTGCAAATAGGAAAAAGAAAGATTTAACACTTATTAGTCTTGATATAGGTTCAGCATTTGATTCAGTAAGTTGGGACTATCTGTTTACCTTACTGAAATGCACAAATTTCTCTGATGCATTTGTAAATTTAATTGAGCATTTATACAAAGGAACGCTGGCTTATATTAAGGTAGGAACATATGTTTCACAAAAAATACCCATTCTTAAAGGTACAAAGCAAGGATGTCCACTTTCTCCACTATTATTCACTTTAGTAATGGAGCCTTGGGCTAATTTGATTAGAAACAGTACTGACATAGAGGGTTTTGAAATACAACATCAAAAATTCTACTTTTTGCAGATGATGTTCTAATTACATCAGCAGGATCTAATTCTTCTATGCAGTCTTTATTTGATAAAATGATGAATTTTAAAAGTATTTCTGGTTTAATATTCAATGAAGAAAAAACTAAAATACTACCTATATATACACAAAAAATACTCTCATTAGTGATTTTACTAAATATGTACCCAACTCAGGTCAGATAACTTATTTAGGTATAATACTATCTAAAGATATTAAATCTATTATATATAATAACTATAATACCTGTTTTTTTAATATACAAAATCTTTTTAATACCTGGAATAATATGTTTTTACTATGGAGGAGAGACTTACAATTATTAAAATGATAATATTCCCCAAGATTTTATACTTAATACAATCAATAATACTTTCACCTACAAAAATAACTATCAAGAAACTGAATACACTAATGTTAAATTTCTTATGGGCACCTAATAGACCTAGGATTGCATTAAAGAAACATACTAATAGCTGGTCTCAAGGGGTATTTCTTTTCCAGACTTTAATTTATATATTATCTCTTCTATTATAAAAGTTATTACTTTATTAATAGATCGGTCATATGTCGCAAAATGGAAAGATTATTGGGAGCTAATTAGTATGCACTTCATGAAAATCTCCTTAACACATAAAAATATGATTATAAATAACTCCATGTTGTGGTTGCTAAAGGAATTTTGTACTTCACCTATTACACCTAAACATATGGTCTGTTACCCATTAAATATTATTATTAGTTATCGTAACTTTATATTCATGCACCCTAAATATAGGGAATGGAATTTTATTGTATTCCCTATAATGTATACTCAGGGTATGCTTATGTCATCTACTTCTGAAGGAACTCATTTAGCTATAGATAATAATCTAAAGTACTGGTATCAGCTGATATCTGATAATAAAGTTAAAAATCTAGATTTCTTAAAACAAGAATTTGATCTAAGAGAAACTTGCTGGTTAGAGGTTCAGATCTTTAGACAACATCTCATTGATAGAATAGATCTAATGTCTATAACAGTTAAAGAATCTATTCCAAAACTGATTGATTACTTGATAATAAATTTACAGCATAAAGTTTCTGATAAAGGTAAACTTTCATATATACATAAAATTATCAGACAAGAAACTTTTACAATGTAGATTCATACTGGAATTATTTCACCTCTATTAATGGGGACCCACCAACTCAACAAGATAAACAATATATATTGGAATCTGCTTATAGAACTACATCTTCCATTGTCTGGAGACTTTATACATGGAAATTTTTACATAGATCTTTTATACACCTTTGATGATGAATAAAATTAATAATAAAGATAATCTATGTAAGAGATGTAATGTAGAAATGAATGCTGACTGGGCTCATATGTTTTATGACTGTATGAAGTTGAAAGAATACTGGAAGTCAATTAATGAATTTTTGCAGGCTCTTTTTACAGATAATTTCATTATTTCTAAGTCTCTTATATTATTCAACACACCTGTACCTCAATGTGTTAAAAGATTAAGCTTCCCTTGTTATGGTCTATCCTAGCAGTGGCTAGGAAAATAATAACTAGAAATTGGATTTCAGATACACCTCCTTCGTTCAATGAATTTAAAAATGTTATGAATATAATGTGTCATATGGAAATAAGCACAATTAGAATGAGAACAACTAGAAAACATCACATTTTATTGTATGGGATAATTTACAAAATTTGTTAAAAAAATTCTAATTTCAATAGCACAGTATTTTAGTTTAATTAATTGATCTGATTGTAGTGGATGTCTTTGTAAATACTTTACTTGTTTTGTTGAATATTATAATAATACCTATTTTTAATTATTTGTATAAAATTGTTATGATATTTCTCTTATATGTTAAAACAATAAACTTGTTTTGAAAAAAAAAAGAAGCTTACTATGTACATCTTCTACCTTTTCTGTATTAAAATACTTCCTAGCATCACCCTGGACTATCTTTTCTCTCTGCCTTCCACTTGTGCTACTTTGTTCTTAAGCATTTCCTCTGAAATACACTTCCTTGCAAAAATCATGAATTGTTTTAAGGTTATTAAATGTTTCCACCATATCTCTTTCCTCTCTATTCCACAGAAAAATACATTTTAAGTTTCTCAAATATCACTTTGTGTCTACCAGTTTGTGTTGCTGTTATTTATTTACTGCAGTGAAGTATCCATAATGTGTTACAGCTATGAATTTACTCCGTACAGATAAAGATTAACTTCTGATTTCCTACAGCTGAGTTATTCTATCTATGCATCATAAGATCATTTGTAATTTCCTTAATGCCTGTTCACATTGACTAACTACATTTAATCTTTTATATTATTCCTGTGGGTATTAGATTTTATAGCAACAAGAATGAAAATTCCTGGTCTTGTATAACTTGGTTAAATGCATGCATACACAGATATTCTCAAGCAAGCAATTATGCCTGACAGCATGCGTGTTATTTTGTAAATACCTACCCAGGGGTGTTCTGTGGTATGTTACCACAGGAGGAGGGCCTCTACATCCCTGAAAGGGTATGATTTACACAATAACACACACCCTGGAGGGCATTATTGTGCTTAGAGAATGGGCTGTCTGTTAAATTGTTTTCTATTTGTTTGTTTTTGTTTTCTTTTTTTCTAAGAGATATATATATATATATATATATATATATATATATATATATATATATATATATATATATATATATGGATCCCCTTCACTACACCGACACACCACAAAGCCGACACCCAAAACACCGACACCAAAAGACCGAAAACACACAATACTGACAACTCACAAAACCGAACACCATAACACCAACACCCAAAACACCGACACACAAAACGTAAACTACACATTACACACAACTATACATGCACTAACCTTAACCCAAACCCTAACCCTAAGGTCCGACACAACTGCACACTTACCCTAGCCGCACCCTAACCCTAACTCACTTAACCCACCCCTAAACCTAAAGTCCGTCACTATTGCACACTTACCCTACCTGCACCCTAACCCTAACTCACTTAACCCACCCTTAAACATAAAGTCCGTCACTATCGCACACTCACCCTACCCGCACCCTAACCCTAACTCTCTTAACCCACCCCTAAAAGTGCAGTCCGTCACTATCACACACTTACCATACCCGCACCCTAACCCTAAGTCCGACACTACCGCACACTCACCTTTCCCACACCCTAACCCTAAATCCCTAACTATCGCACACTTACCTGTCCGCTCCCTAACCATAAATCCCTCACTATCTCACACTTACTGAGTCGCGCTCACACGTTGCCCATGTCGGTGTTTCGGCTGTAGGGATCTCACCTTGTCGATCATCTGCATCGTCGGTCTTTTGGTGTCGGTGTTTTCAGTGTCGGCTTTGTAGCGTGTCGGTGTAGTGAAGGGGACCCATATATATATACTTATACCAAACCATAAACAAGATTAGTCACAATCCATATTGGCTAACATGGTTATCTTGGAAGGATCTGAAGGAGCAAAAAAGATATAAGTCTCTCTGGCTTGATACATAACCTAGTTAATTTCACATGTGTAGACATATAGCTCATGACTATTGGTAATATATTACCTTTGTGGAAAAAGGTTATAATAACAATAATACTTAAGTAGGGAAATATCCAAATCAGGTTAGGTCTTACAAATGTTTAATCTCGACCAAGGTAATAAACTGGACAGTTGGTCAAGAGGTTAAATTTCGATGCTGACACACCTCAACCAGATGGGCTATTTCCATAAATGGATACACGAGTGGGGTTGATATCCAAATCACTGACCTTACACTCACCAAAATACATCAGCCAATAGTGAAAACAATTGTACAATGCATTCAATGAACGTGCAGTGGCTCCAGTCAACAAAGTATTAAATATCATGCATGTACATTTTAAAGGTGTGAAACAGCAGGGACAAGATAGATGTCATTAGACCAGTAGTTGTGCAATGCGGCTATGGTTTGTGTCAAGAGGCATACTGTTGTTTGTGTGTAGACTTAGGTTGTTTCTAGGTACTTATTTCCTCCTTGTAGCCCACATCAGTAAGCATCTGGAACCATGGATTTTTATCCGCCACAACTGCCTCTGTAGCCAGTTTGGTTGAAATGGATATCCTAGACAATGCTGCAATTTTCTCATGCTGACTGCCAATCACCTAGTATTTAAACAAACTGGCAGAGTGTGTGAGAGATGTTGTCACATAATGTTATTGGAGGTAAAGCTCTCACATGAAGCTATAACAAATAACAAGCAGTTTGTTAGTACCACACTAAGCCAATCACACACAGTTCAGATGAATTCCATAGACCTACATATTTTGTGGCTTTTAAAAGTAACATACCTAAACTGCAAATACCTACTATATACAACCTAAGAAACAAATACTGTAAGCAACCTCACAAGGAAACAACACAGGTAACACCCACCATGAAGCATACATCTAAGAGGCAGACTTATTCATTTCCAAAGCTCATAATGCAAACCTCCACATTGTCTGATAATCAAGTAATAGAAGGCTCCACAGTGAGATACACTGATGTATGACTCACCAGGCTGTGCAAGGAGAGGGTCATGGGTAGTTGTCTATCAGGTGCCATGATTCACACTTGCACTGAAGTCTCTGCATCAGCTTCTGATTGAAATGTTTGTACTCGTAACGCTGAATGACAACAGAATGAAAAAATAAGATTGAAAATTCAAGAGAAGAGGGAATTTCAAACTTCACTCTTTTTTAAACTTTTTTTTTTGCAGTGCATAAGCCTCTCTGCACCCCCAAACTTATATATGCTAACTCCAAGATTGTCATACCTTGGAGAAATGAGAATATTCCAATAAATGGCTATCTTGGACTTGGTATATGTATGTCCATTTTTGGCTATTCAGCCTCCATGGTTCTGGATTCACTCTAGTACATCCTGATTTTTAAAATGGTTATCCCCTGTGCCACAAGTACACATAATACACTGTCAACGTGCACTTAGATGTAAATAACCATGGACCATATGAAGAGAGCCATAATGGCACTCTGGAAGGCAGGTAAGACCCTAGCCTTGAACAGCATTCTACCATCACTAAGAGTGATACTGCAATACAATCAAAAGATTTTTGATTTCAGCAATTGTCTGGTGTCTTTCAAAAGAGATAAAACATATATATGCCCGGGAGGAAATGGTAGACAGCCCTAACTGCTTTGCTAGTGATGGCCAGCACCTATCCTCCTAAGGGTTTCATTTAATGGCTAAATCCTTGTCCACCCCATAATGCCTTTTTTAGAGAATGTCTGTCTTCTGAAATTTTCAGCATAACAAAACAGAATCTGGATAACATAATAGTATTGCTGCTCAACATTTGGAGCCTAAACAAAAAACTACATTCCCTACAAGCACACCTTACCCTAGAAAATATCATTGTCACAGAGACGTGGTTCAAGACCAGTCAGAGCACTCCATTAGTGAACGGTTTCAATGCCTACCACATGGTCAGGCACACCACATTAGGTGAAGGCACTAAAGGTGGCATTGCTTCCATATTCTTAAAAAAAGTCATGTCCAGTCTCATTAAACAAGATAATGACCTGGAGCTCCTCCACCTACAATCAACAAAATCCCTTATCATATCTAGCTAACTACAAGTCTCCCATTATGTCCACCGCAGCCTATTTCCACTACATTAACTAGTATGGAGTCCCTACACATTAAGCCAAACACCATTCTCCTAGGAGACTTCAACTACCACTCCATTAACTAGGAGACTTATACATCCTCAAACATGTCTTCTTTTTCTTTCAGCTGTTCCCATTAGGGGTCACCACAGCGGATCATCTGTTTCCATTTCTTCCTGTCATCTGCATCTTGCTCTGTCACACCAACCACCTGCATGTCCTCTCTCACCACATCCATAAACCTTATCTTAGGCCTTCCTCTTTTCCTTTTACCTGGCAGCTTCATCCTTAACATCCTTTTCCAAGTATACCCAGCATCCCTCCTCAGCACATGTCCAAACCAACGCAATATCGCCTCTCTGGCTTTGTCTCCAAACCGTCCAACCTGGGCTGACCCTCTAATATACTTATTCCTAATCCTGTCTACCCTCATCACACCCAGTGCAAATCTTAACATATTTAACTCTGCCACATCCAGCTCTGACTCCTGCCTTTTTGTCAGTGCCACAGTCTCCAACCCATATAACATAGCTGGTCTCACTACCCTCTTGTAGACCTTCCCTTTCACTCTTACTTGTATTCATCTGTCACAAATCACTCCTGACACTCTTCTCCACCCACTCCATCCTGT
Source organism: Protopterus annectens (assembly GCF_019279795.1). Lineage (NCBI taxonomy): Eukaryota > Metazoa > Chordata > Ceratodontiformes > Protopteridae > Protopterus > Protopterus annectens. Next base: position 771,190,577 of record NC_056746.1, on the reverse strand, counting down.
CTGTACACTCTTCTTCACCTCTCTTCCACACTCATCATTACTCTGAACTGTTGATCTCAAGTATTAAAACTCATCCACCTTCGCCAACCCTTCTCCCTGCATCCTCACCATTCCTCTTTTCTCCCTCTCATTCGCACATATATATTCTGTCTTAGTCCTGCTGACCTTCATTCATCTCCTCTCTAGAGCATATCTCCACCTCTGCAGGGTTTCCTCAACCTGTTCCCTACTCTCACTACATATCACAATGTCATCTGTAAACATCATAGTCCACAGGGACTCCTGTCTGATCTCGTCTGTCAACCTGTCCATTACCACTGCAAATAAGAAAGGGCTCAGAGTTGATCCTTGATGTAATCCCACCTCCACCTTAAACGCATCTGTCACCCTCACTGCAGATCTCACCTCTGTCACACTACCCTTGTACATATCCAGTACCACTCTTACATACTTCTCTGCCACTCCCGACTTCCTCATACAATATCACAACTCCTCTCTAAGCACCCTGTCATATGCTTTCTCTAAGTCCACAAAGACACAATGCAACTCCTTCTGACCTTCTCTGTACTTCTCCATCAACACTCTCAGAGCAAACTTCGCATCTGTAGTGCTCTTTCCTGGCATGAAACCATACTGCTGATCACTAATCATCACCTCCCTTCTTAACCTAGCTTCTACTACTCTTTCCCATAATTTCATGCTGTGACTGATCAGTTTTATTCCTCTGTAGTTACTGCAGCTCTGCACATCACCCTTATTCTTAAAAATCAGTACCAAAACACTTTTTCTCCACTCCTCAGGCATCCTCTCACTTTCCAAGATTTCATTAAACAATCAGGTTAAAAACTCCACTGCCATCTCTCCTAAACACATGCTTCCACAGGTATGTCATCTGGACCAACAGCCTTTCCATTCTTCATCCTCTTCATAGGTATCCTTACTTCCTCCTTGTTAATCCATTGCACTTCCTGATTCACTATCACCACATCATCTAACCTTCTCTCGCTCTCATTCTCTTCATTCATCAACCCCTCAAAGTACTCTTTCCATCTGCTCAACACACTCTCCTCACTTGTGAGTATGTTTCCCTCATTATCCTTTATCACCCTTACCTGCTGCACATCTTTCCTAGCTCGGTCCCTCTGTCTAGCCAATCGGTACAGGTACTTTTCTCCCTCCTTAGTGTCCAGCCTTTCATATAACACTTCATACGCCTTATCCTTAGCCTTCGCCACCTCTCTCTTTGCCGTGCACCTCATCTCCTTATATTCCTGTCTACTTTCTTCATCAACCTCTTTCTCTGTATACTCTCCTGTACTTCCTCATTCCACCACCATGTCTCCTTGTCCTCCTTCCTCTGTCCAGATGTTACATCAAGCACCTTTCTAGCAGTCTCCCTGACTAGCTCTGCTGTAGTTACCCAGCTGTTCGGTAACCCTTCACTGCCACCCAATGCCTGTCTTAACTCTTCTCTGAGCTCCACCTCACAATCATCCTTTTTCAATTTCCACCATTTGATCCACATGTAAATCAAAAAATTCCTGATTTCAACAATACAAATTCTCTAAACCAGTTAGTCCACACCCCAACCAGAGGAGATAAAATCTTGGACTTGGCTCATAACAATATCAGACAGCTTTGCTCCCCACCAGTTGTCACTTCCTCCTTCTTCAAATCAGACCACAAATTAGTCACATTCACCATAAGACTGAAGCCAGAAGCATCTTTCCTAACCTTGATACTGAGAAATTATGTTAAGGCTAATCTACTAAAACCGAGTGATGATTTGACTAAATTTAAAATCTCCAGCCCACCTTATGACCACACTTCTTATGTGGAATCCTGTACTGCCAAATGCTATGCACATGTAGATGGCTGCATAGATGGACCTGCCCCCCTCTGAAGTAAACATAATGCAAAATTTAAGAACAACCCTGTGTGATGGAATTAAATATAAACAGGGTCTCTAATAAAAGAAAAAATAATAATTTCATGCAAAGATAAATGCAACTCTCGAGATGCTAAAATGCTAAACAGGGAATTCCAGATCCTGATCAAATAATCCAAAGCCAGATATGAAGTAAAATCGCCACTCAGACAAAGATTAAGCCTTTCTTAAAATATGTTAAAACCTTATAAGCAATGTGCAGCACTGCATAGAGCTAAGGTTAAATGATATCACATACCTGGACCAAGAATAGCTAGTGTGCTATAGGACAAATTTAGTTATACTTAACCCGTTCTCTCCTCCGAAATTTCCAGATCACATACCACATATATGCTTCTACCTCAAACCTCCCACGAAAAAGTTCTCAAGGAACTATCCAAGGCTAGTTACTTCCAAGGGGTGAGATAACACACCAGGCTGCCTACTGGTCAGTCTGAAACAGGGCTTGTCAGACCCCATACAAAGGCAATAGCATTCTCCAAACAATCTTTGTGCCAGTTGAAAGAAAAAAACAAAAGTCACCCCCTTGCACAAAGATGTGGTATCAATGGACTCAGGTAATTATAGACCTATCAACCTGATCTGTCTTATCTGTAAGGCTATGGAAAGGATTATTGTGGAATTAATAAATAAGGACATAGGCAACCCAAGCCAATTCAGATTCATTAAGGTCAGATATTGTCTACTGAACCTGATCGACTTCTTGAAGAAGGTTAGTGAAACAACTGACAAGGGCAAATAAGTAGACAACACAAAAAATCTAGTCCATGCAAAGACATTCAACACCATTCACACTCAGGCATCATAGATAAATTCTAACAGTTAAATTAAATCCTTATGTTATTGGAAGTAAACTGGCTCACAAATAGAACCCCCAAAATTAGGGTGAGTTAGTCTACCTTCTCCAAGTGACTTGTCACTAGCAGTGTACTCCACGGGTCAGTCCTTGGTTGGAAGTCAAAGCAAATGTTAAAGAGTTTATTTATAGGTATTTACTAGGTCCGTAAAATGTATTTATGTATGTATTTAATTTATTTGTGTATTTATTTTGGTTGGCAGTGCTTGCTCAGGTATTTTTATACATGGGATAATGGGGGAAGAGACTATAGACATACATGTAAAGGATGAACAAGTGTGCAGAAAGCTGGCATTTGAGGTTTGTTGCAAACAAATGCAGAGTATCACATTTAGGTCACAGCAACCCTTGCGTGATGTATCAGATGGGGAGATAGGAACTGCTGGCAACACAACAGGAATAGGACCTAGAGTGCTGAATAAACCTGGATTAGATTACCATTAGTAGAATGGTACAGCATTAAAATAATGCTGGGATGTATCCAGAGGGAAACAGATTTCAGAAGCAAAGAGGTAATGCCTTTACATGACAGGGCTTTGGCCAGACCACACCATGAATACAGCATACCGTTTTAGAGGGGTATATAAGAAACAAAAAGGGCTGGAAGAAATGAAAAAGAAAACTACCAGAATGATTTATGGAATGGAGTTGAAAAAATTTATTAAAGACATGAAGAGTTACAGCTCTTCTGTCTCTTCAGACCAGAACAGACAGGTGGTAAATGATATCAGTGTACAAAGGCATGTCAGAGAGATAATGGCAGAGTCATTCTGAACAAAAAAGACAGATGAGGGAAAGAGAGGGTGGTGGCATCATATTGCAGAGATAAATTACTCCCTGGATCTCCAAAATATACCTTTTTCCAGAGAAAATTGTGGATCAATGGAATGGCTTACTGGAATGGATGGTGGAGAAGAACTCCACAGAGGAATTCAAGAGGGCATGGAACTGGCAAAAAAAATTAAGGAAAGATATGGATGGAGGGTAGAATATTAAGATACTTAAAAAGGCAGGGTAGATGGGTTTATTTTTTTTTCTTCTCTCATTGAGTAAATGTAATGTATTGTAATATAAATGCTCAAAAATGTGTACTCTGTCTGTATGTAACTGTTTAAAAGTGTAGTAAAAAAAGCCAGTAATACGACTGAAGCAAGAAAACTGCCACAACCTTATATTTAACGTGTTTCGTCCACTTTAATGATCATGAACTTCATCAGAAATGTCATCCACACATTTAAGTTATTTAAATACTAAATGAACCATCTCATGTGATCTGAAAAACCAATAAGATGTGTAAAACACAATATATTTTTTCAAATGCAATATGTATAAGAAATTCATCACCTTTCTTAAAAAACATAGACCATCCAAACTAAAATATTTTTATACTACAGTATACAAATTAATAAAAATACATGTATATGTACGCATATATCACTAGCAAAAAATGTATATATATTTATGTATAATTATAACCTTTGTGCTTGTAAAAAGCACTTTATGTTAATCATGTCATTCAATCCAGGAAGCTGATCTGCATTGAATAAAATCTGCCACAAGGTTTCTTTACATTCCAAAAGAACTTTAAAATTCCCAGAAAATGTGTCATCACTAACTTTTTCTAAAACAGAAAATGAAAACTTTTTGTAATTTGAACAAGTGATAGCGTGCTTTGCTAATGCATTAGACATGTCCTTTTTTCTTATAGCTAAAATGTGTTCATATATACGCCTATTTAGCGTTCTTATAGTTTTACCTATATAAAAATGTTCACATGAAACACACATAGCAACATAAACCACATTTTTAGTCTTACAGGTATAATGTCCTTTACTGTAAATGATCTTATTTGCATGCTTGAAAAACACTGTATTAGTACCAAAAATGTACCTGCACTGTTTACAAGTTCCACAAGGGAATGTACCAAAATTGAAAGTAGTCTGAACATCAGTGTACTCACAAGTACCTCTTTCTAAAATGGTCTTAATGTTAACCGTCCTCTTGTAAGTAAAAAGTGGAAATTTACCAATAACAGTACACAAATCAGTGTTACCCAACACCACCTTCCAATTATTCCAAATAATCTTTCTGATGATTGCCATCTCATTGGAAATTGGAATAGGAAAAGCCAACCTGTAATTACTACAAACACTGTCTACAATGTTATTTACTACATTTGAGTCATTAATTTGATTTAGTATAGGGCATGCTTTACTGGACCTGAGATCAATGACTTCTCTTAATATATTATTTAGCCAAATTTTGTCATAATCATAACCTCTTTCCACAAAAAAGTTCATCAATTTAACTGTTTCATTTAGAAAAGTTTCATCTCTGCTAGTCAAATGACTCAATCTAATTAACTGTCCTTTAACTACACCACGTTTCATAAAAGATGGATGTAAACTATCATGGTGTAAATATTGGCTGACAAAAGTGGACTTTCTAAAAATACTGCTCTCAAAATGTGTATGTTCTTTATTAATACTTAGATGTAAATCCAAAAAGTCTATGTTGTCTCCAAAATTACCAACAGTGAATTTCAAAAAATTTGTAGAACTATTTAAGTAATGCACAAATGTATGGAAGGAATCAACATTCCCTTCCCATAAAAAAATCAAATCATCTATGTATCTTTTGTAAAATAATATATTTTTTGATAATGGATGTGAATCAAAGAATTTGATTTCCCACATTGCCATTACTAAATTGGCAAGACTAGGTGCAACTCTAGAACCCATTGCAATTCCTGCGATTTGCTGAAAATAACTATTTCAAATATAAAAAAAATATTTTCTAGTACTAAATCCATTAATACACATATGGTATTAACCATATTGTTCTCAAGATTGGTATATTGACTTAAATATTCCCTCAAAAATTCTACACTAATAGTCTGATTTATAATTGTATACTTATATATATATATATATATATATATATATATATATATATATATATATACACATGTTTAAAAGTGTACATTCTATCTGACAATGTTACTGATATACTATGACTACTGTATTTATATTAATTGTTTAAAATATATATTCTGACGACTATATCATGATGGTGTGACTACTATGTGTTACTTTTGATCTGATTGAAAGTTTCATTTGTTCCCCACTTGAGCATGAAACTGGTCCAGTAGTTTACCCAGGTCAACAAATACAAATAAATAGAGCCATGGTCATCTGGCATCCTGCACAGCTCCTGAAAGTGCTGTCCCCACTCAAGTTGAAGTTAAAGAGCAAAAAAAAAAAAAGAAAAAAGAAAACCGGTCTTTCTCAAAGCTGATGACTAAAAAAGGCTTTATTTCTCTGAAACTGCTATAGTTGAATCACTACCCACAAATGGCTACAGATGTAAAATGCAGCTTGCAATAGTAAAACCACCAAACACTTCAGCCTTGACTACTGTATTAGCATTCATTTATGAAACCATGACATCCTTGGGGTTTCATATAGTAATGCCAGTACTGCACTCCCTCTCTATTGGCTCCGGTCGATCATGCCACCTAACAGCTTGTGTCTAATTCAGCTGCCACCTTCACTTCTGCCAGTTATGGTGCTATTAATAAATAAATGCATAAATAAAAATGCTCAAGAATGCAATTCAGGCTGAAATGGTTGAAACTGTATGCAGTGTTAAGTGGCATAGTTGATGAAGTAACTGTTCCACAATTGTTGCTGTTTTCAGTACTGGTTACAGACCAGCCTTTGTTTTTTGTTAGGCCTTTGAAATCTGGGTGGTGTCATTGTCCTGCACTAGAACTGACCCTACTGCACTAACCTGCATGTTACACTGATTCTACTGTGCATGACACTGTTCTACTGTGTGTAGTGTTGGCTATGGCTGTAGCATCATTTTCATTATGTGTACTGCAAGGTATGCATGCATTGCTTCCTGTTGTTAGTAATATATCTATCAATGGCTTCATAATCTATGCATGTTTTTTGTGTGCTGCATCACTAGTTCTGCATGTCTGAAGTGCTCTGGAGTTGGTATATAATACTGCTGCTACTACTACAGTTGTATGACCCATTGGTGCAGGCATATTCTTAGCTGGGCAGTGGCTTCTCTATGGTTATAAGCTGCTGGTTACCACACTGTAACACACTCTCTACTGTTGGCTACCTTGAATGATCAGCCTGTCTTTCAGCAGTATGGCTGATATTATGCATGAGCCATTGTCCATCTGTATATGGCTCATGAAATGTTACCCATTCTCTGAGCATTGCTGTAACTGCTCTTTAAGTCTACTGCAAAGCTTAAATTACCCGCATTGTTAGTGCTAAAGTATCTGTTATATCATGTGTTACACATTTATGAGTCCTACCTCTACAAACCTCTCTCAAGATTTCTGGACAAAGCCAAAAGTAATGGGTAAACAAAGGCCCAAAATGTGTATATATTACTCTAATTTATTTTTAAAGAAGTTAATAGAAAAACAGGGTTTGAATCAACATGCACTTCCTGAACAATAAAAAGTATGAAACTCCAATGTCTAGCATTATTGAATGACTGTAATCTTCAGCAATTTACTTGAAAACCAAAACTTTTATGAGGGACAAGGCAAAATACGAGGCAATATCAGAGACAGTTAAGAGGTATGCACCTCTCATATGACAGCACACATGCATAGGTGTAGGTAGAAATTGGTGTTTTATACATAGATCTTACAGCATTGTTTATATATCCCCAAACATGTTAAAAATTGTACATCTCTCTCAAAGTACTGGACCAAAACATTGAAGATAGGTACACTTTATTTTAATATTTTACCTCTAGAATCACAAAATGGTTCATTTTAGATAAGTTTTCCTGTTTTTAAACATGCTGAAAGAAAATCATTTCTACAGACATTATTTTTTAATACAATATATTTTTATTTTAATACCAATATTTATGTCATGATGCCACCATGCATAAATATATATGCATTTCCCCTAGTGGCTAGCCTCTCCATTTCTCACAGTATCATTGAAAAAAAAAAATAAAATAAGTCTTTTTTCAGTCAGTACATCGAGTCACAGATCAATACTAGAGGAGTCTTTTACATATTCTGCTGGATTCAATAAACTCCATGTAAGTTCCATGCAGAGCCTATGCAGAGTGTATTCTGCTCATTGCGCAGCATTGCACAGCCTCGCACCATGAATATTAATGATGTGTGGCACGCGTAAGCAAGGTTTCACAGCTTGCCCTGGTGTTGCTGGCCACGAAACCTGTATACTGAATGTGGATCATTCCACCCAATGTTTTAGTGTCAGTAATGCAGCCAAACACTAAACTAATGGGGGTAAATAGGCAAACATGCATTTTCTGAACGATATGAAATACAGAACGGAAATGTATGTCATTATATATTGACTGCAATCTTCAGTGATTTCACAATAAACCACACATTTTGCATGGAACAGCCCAAAAATATGATGCAAATATCTGGTCATTCTGCAAAACTGTGGAGAGTCTCCCTTTTCTGTTTTAATTATTTATTTAGTTTTTTTGGCTTCTGTTTACTCGATGCGCCTATTGGTATAAACATGTTTAGCTGTGCTCACATTGTTTGTGTGAAGTGCAACAGCACGCAAACTGTAGGATTGGACCACCCAGGTTGTGGACAGGACCCAGACAGCCACACATATAAACCAGATGCATTCAATTAATAATATCGTGCACCTCGTAAACACATTAAGCAGTATTGTGTTATGATTAATAGTGAGAACCTTACAATAACTACTAAGATAGCAGATATCATAGGATCATAGTATCATAGGAGGTTACTAGGCTATTGGCCCTGGGGCCCTTATAAGCCTAGCCAAGCGTTTATCCCCAAAAAAGAAACCTCAATCAGCACCTGTCCCCCCTGTCAATGAGGGACACAGGTGAAACCCCTGGGACAAATTTGTGGTTTCCCATCCACTCATCAAGGTTACGCTTGAAGAGGGTCAGCAAGCTACCCTGCTTGACGTGTATGGGAAGTGTATTCCAGAGACAGAGCAGCCTCTGGGAGACAAACCTGTCTCTCCAGCAGGTTTTGTTAATGTTGCATATTAGATTTAGGCCATTTGAGTGGGTAATGCTTGAGGAGTTAGACTTACAGATATGGAGCATCTCTAGTAGGGCAGGGTCCAAGATTGCCTTGCAGGTGAGACACAGATCACCTCTGAGCAAGCTGTACAATACCAAGTAAAGTGATAGTGATTTGAGCCTGTCCGCATATGACAGGTGTTAGAAGCCGTGTATTCTCTTTGTGAGGTATTTCTGTGGTCTTTCCAGTTGGTGCAGGTGTTTGCTATGTGCTTAGGGTCAAGTTTACAGCAACGGCGAGCAGGAGTATGTATACTGTTCAAATGAAAAGAGTGTTGATTCAGATGAAATCCCCAGTCAGGGGATGAAAGCACTCAATCCAGTAGTTTTCCAGTTTTACTATTAAAGTGGATTTTATTGCTGAATTCTTTGGTTGCTGCTATTTGTGTTCGATTACACAAGAAAACCTTTTTGAGATTTCCTGACTGCTGACAGTGTGTGTTTTGTACTAGTGCTTAGGGGATTGCCATTGATGTGATAATCAGTAGGGGCCATGTTTTTGCTGAATAGTTTGATAATACATTTTTGTGACTTTAACTTAAAGCCATGACTTTGGCACCAGTCATTTGTTTCTGTGAGGCCTTCTTGTAGTATGTTAACATCATTTGGGTAGTCAATGACAGCACCCAACTTACAGTCATCTGCAAACTTAGTCAGCCACAGGCCTTTTGTCTTTGCCTGGACCTCTGAGAAGTAGATGCCAAAGAGTAGGGGTCCCAAGACAGATCCCTGGGGAGCACCACTAGTGGCAGGTCTGCTGTCAGAGGTGGAGGCACCTATTTTAACCTTGTGCATCCTATCAGTGAGCAAGTTGGCCACCCACCTGATGAGATAGGTATGTACACCAAGTTGTGTTAGCTTTTTGATGATGCCCAAGTGGGGGATTGTGTCAAAGGCTTTGGACAAGTCAATTTTAGCTGTATGTACTGACTTTCCCTCATCCAGGGCCTTGGTGACTGTCTCAAAGTCAACCAGGTTCAACAGGCATGATCTGCCCTTGACAAATCTGAACTAGGTGGGGGTCAAGTGCTTGGAGATTGCCTATGTCCTTGTTTATAAGATCCATAATAATATGCTCCATGGCTTTACAGATCAGACTTGTCAAGCTAATGGAGTGATAGTTTACAGGGTCAGTATTGACACCACCTTTGTGCAAGAGGATGACAATGGCAGTTCTCCACTCTGCTTGAGTGAAGCCTATACTTAGGCTGTGGTTGAATAGGGTGTTCAATGGTGAAGTTAGTTCTTGGTGCAGAATACAGCATGAAATACTATCAGGTCCCATGGAAGGTGTGTTCTTTGCCTAGTATAGAACCTTTAACACTTGATCTATGGAGGTGTGAGGTGCAGGACAAGTATCTGGGATGTCGAATGTGCCTTTGGGTGGGGCAGGGGGTGAAGTTTGCACTGAACCTATCTGCTAGCAGGTTGGCTAAGTCAACAGGATCAGTGTAAATGGTACAATTAATTACTAATTTGGAACAAACATGGGTAACTGAAGAAGGCTTTCTGGTTTCCCTTTGTTTCAGAGGCTAGTTTCAATTAATAATTGGCTTTTGGAGGTTTTCACTAGTAAGCTAATTTGCTTGTTGAAGCGAAGTAGGGAGTTTTTCCATTTGGGAATTTGTGCCTTTTTACCCATGGAAACAGTTTCTTCCTTTGTTGTAAAGCCTGTTGGTAGAGGATGTCCACAGATAGGTTTGTGTTTCCTTGAGGAGCAGGTTTTAGTTCTGTTTGGTATGGTTGAGTCCATACAGTTCTCCAGGTGCTTGTATACTGCACTGGCATACTGTTCAGCATAGTTGTCTGCATCCTGTGAGGATGGCAGTGGTGTGAAGCTACTGATACCCTTCCTTAGGAGATTGTAGTCAGTTTTTGAAAAGTTTTTTAGCCTGATTACAACTGGGGGGGGGGCAAGATAGAAACTTCAAATGAGACAGATCAATGATCTGATTTCACCAGAGAAGAACATACTATGGGGGTGGTGCAGCAGTCACCCATGTTGGTGAGAACCAAGTCAAGAATGTTATCTCCCCTTGTGGGGATGAGACAAGCTAGTCTAGAGCGTTAAAACTGATAAAGTCAAGGAATCATTGGGTGAGTGCATTAGTGCAGGAATAGTTCACCCAGCCTACAGTGGGGTAGTTGAAGTAACCAAGGATCAGGGTGTTAGGGGGGGGTACCTTGATGGAGTCAAGTAGGTCCAGGTAGGAGGAGTGGATGTCCTGAGTCATGCAGGGCTCTATAGCTGGCTATAATTTGGATGGGTGTCTTGACTAGCATATTTATACAAGTGCCTGTATACCTAATAATCTAGAAATTGCATTGTTCTCCACTGCTGTGCATCGCTTACCATCACACAAACATGGTGCCCAGCATTGTTTACCCTCACCTACTGCATTTGTGCAATGGTGCAGTGATGTTCAATGTTTTCAAATATTGCAAAGCCAAAATGTGTGCACTCTCAGTAAGCACTAGATGTGCAATAGGTGGGAAAACAGCAGCAACTGAAATTAATCTTGAGACTTACATACTAGGTGACGTAAACATAGATTGGAACAAAATCAACAACCCCACACCTTCCCTATCCATAATCTCTCCAATTTTACCCAATTAACCCGCTCCATTACCAGACACAATAAAATAAACCCTCCAGGACCCACACTTGACTGGATCCTAGTCTCCCATCCAAATAAAATCATCAACTCTGCTACTATCTCTAACTCCATTAGCGACCACCTCCCAGCCTTCATCTGCCGAGCAACCTCCTCCCCCCTACTCAACATCAATACATACACACTCATAACCACAGTCATTTTGACCCCTAAACTTTCTCAAATATCCTCAAACAACTAAATTGGAACATTCTAAAAATTCCTCCACTTGACAATGCCATCGACTACTATGCTCTAAACTCCCTAGCACCTTCAAGAACAAAAAGAATAAAAACCAAGACTGCCCCAGGGCTAACTAAAAACACCAAATATACTATGCATCAAAGAGACAAATCCTGCAAACTTTACCAAAAAACAACCTCCCCGAAAGCCTTCTTCAATATACACAGCTTCGTAACCTTGCAAAAAAACAAGTTATCAGAGTCAAAAAATCCTATTATAGCAAACTCCAGTCCAAGCACACTAAAAACCCCAGACAGTTCTGGAACTCAGTAAACTCACTTCTCAACCCTGGCACTAAAAACAATCCCACACCCTAGTAAATCTGATCTAGAAATAGTCTCTTTATTCAACTCTTTCTTTATCAACTCAATATCAGAACTAACCAAAACTTTTCCTAACTACAACCCCTCCCCTCTCCTCTACATTCTCCCCATCAAAGTCATGCCCCACAGCCCCTAACTCTCCCCCCATGTTTGAGCTCAAACCCATCTCCACCAACTACATAAAAAGACTTCTCTCCAAACTAAAACCCTGCTCCAATGCCCATGATAACATACCCTATTTCTTCCTTAAGTCAGCTGCTGATGGGATTGCACTCCCCATTAGTATCTTAATCAACAGATCCATACAGGAATCCTACATCCCCAAACTCTGGTGTACTGCCTTTATTCTACCTCTCCATAAAGAAGGGAAAAATACTAATATCACAAAGTTCCGCCCCATAGCTATCCTCTCCCCAATCTCCAAGATCCTAGAAAAATGCATTCACCTTCAACTTATGCCTTTCCTAACTCAAAACCATCTTCTTACTCCACTCCAACATGGTTTCTGACCTGGCCAGAGCACAACAGCTCTACTCCCTTTTCTAGTTACAGTCAATCAAGCCCATGACTCTGGCAAAATAGTCTCAATAGTTCTGCTAGATCTCTCCAAAGCATTTGATACTGTTTCCTATACCCATCTTCTGAGCCATCTTTCAAACCTAAATCTCTCTCAAAACACCCTATCCTGGTTCTCAAGTTACCTGTCCAACAGATCTCAGGCTGTGAAATGGAGAAAAGGTACCTCACCCTTTCTAATCACCCCTAACGGTGTACCCTAGGGATCCATTCTCGGTCCAATGCTGTTCAATATCTTTATTAATAATTTTCACTCTGCTATCCATAATGCCAAAGTCATGCAATACGCAGATGAGCCAACTCTAGTCTGCTCTGCCACTAACCTCACCGAACTATTAACTAAGACCCAGTCCGCCTTCTCAACCACTGAGACCTGGATGCTCCAAAACCACCTTTCTCTTAATGCTAACAAATCCAAAATATCACTATTTCCACCTTCAAAATCCTTCCCTTTCAACAAAAGCTCTTTCCAAATCCAAAGCCAAAACAGCTCTCCTATTGAAGTTGTTCCCTTTGCCAAACTTCTCAGTATAACTATAGATGAACACCTAAAGTGCGATACCCGCATACAGCAAAATATAAAAAAGACCCATCAAAAACGTGGTATGCTATACAGAAACAATCACTTCCTCTCTCCTTGTACTAGACTAACACTCGCCTCTACATATTTCCTTCCCTCCCTAATGTATGGTGCTCCCTTACTGACCAATTTATCTCCTCCATCTCTTCTAAACTTGAAAATTGTTACAACAAAATCTCAAAATTCAGCACCAAAGCCAAATACTCCTCCCATCATTGTATTGCCCTCCATTCACTACATTGGTTAGAACTCCCTAATTATCTGGACTACCTCCAACTTACTACAGCTCACAGGCTAATTTTCAACCCCACCAAATGCCCCACACTCACTAACATCCTACACATATACATCCCAAATAGAACTCTCAGATCTGAGCACCAAAACATAATTGCTGTCCACAAATCTAAGCGACCCGCAGGACAACTTGTCCTCTCTTTTTCCTTAGCCAAGAAATGGAATTCTCTCCCCATCTCCCTAAGGACTATGCAGAACACTGGCAACTTTAAAATTCAGTTTTACTCCTACCTCTCTTCTAAATGGAAATGTAACTGCATTCTCCCAACCTAGCTCTCTCACCTCTGGTACATGTTGGCTTTCTAAATGCATGGTTCTTCCTAAATGACTGCTAATCCACATGATCCTTTGTTCTATGTAAATACTGTAAATCATTTTCTCTCTCTCTCTGAAATTTATTGTATTCAAAAGCCACATGACATTTTTTTCTATGTGAATTTTGTACATATTAGTTCTTTCATTCTGATTTGTATTGTTTATTTGTAACTGTTTTTACTATGCATGTAGCTTCAATTTTATTTTGTACTGTGGAGCTTTTCTCCCTGGGCCTCCATTGAAAATGGGCTCCCTAAGCCCAGTGGACGTCCCCGGTCATCAAACTGGAAATAAATAAATAAATAAATACAAAATGCAGTTGGCTGGAAATGCTCATTATACATTGAGCCTGAACTATGGCAGGCATGCCAGGAGTTGCTGGAGAGGATGTGCACTTTTGGTTACAGTGTTGGGGTGTCTAGGAGTACAACATTTTTGTTGGACTTCTAGTTAAAGGGCATAGGCCCCAGTTGCTTCTGTAGGATTATTCAGGCTCAGAATATAAATCTGAAGCCTAGAATACTGTTGCCGTTGCCTTAACCAGTGTGACAGGTATCGTTCTGGACTGGTGAGTAGTGCAGACATCATTTTGATGACCTCCAGAGGAGGAAGCAGGATACCCTTGATCTTTGGATGGGGGAATTTCAGCCAGGGGACACCCCATATATCTGTAATTATCAATTTCAGTGAGTAATTGTAAGAGTTAAAAGCTGAATATAATCAAGACTGGTATTCATAATGGTGTTCTGTTCTGTTTTTTCCACAACTGTTGAAGAGCAAGCCTCGAATGTTTGGCCTCGAATGTTTGGTCACATGCCATGTAAGGATGCAAGAAGCATGTGGTATGTATGCAGCAGAACAGTAATGTCTAAATAGTATTTTAATAATAATAATTTGTATAGTAATTTCATAGTATTAAAAGTTAACGGCCACTTAGATGGCATTTAATACAATTGTATCAAATTGAGCATGCATATCCCAACTGTAAAAGAAACTATGTTTGCCTTAGTTCATAGGTTCATAGGTTGGTACTAGGCTATTGACCCTAGGGCCTATACAAGCCTAGCCATAACAATTCCCTGGATATTTCTTCCCACAATATTTACTTCCCTATTGGACCCCTGTCTGTATCACAAAGCAAAGGTGCCATATTTTCAAATAACAGTGAGCATATATCTCTAAACTGTAAAAAGAAAGTGTGCATGCAATAGTCTGTAAGACAAAAGAACAGTACAGTATTTTAGCGTAGTCATCGGTTGTGGGTTCAAAAACCACAATTCCCAAATATACAATACTGTAGGGTTTCATTATTATTGGAATGTAACTTCATACCTTTAGACCAGTGGCACAAATGAACTTCTGTAAACTGTAATCAGTATATTTGGAAAACACATATGTGCAATATATGCACACATCAAGGATTGGTGGCTACAATCTGTACTATAGTGTGCCACTGATATAAACTGGGTAGTCTTAAGAAAAAAAATGTGTTAGGAGTTTGTAGTGTTAAAAGTAATGGTAACAGAATGGAGTCAAATAATTGTATAAATGCTTTGTATGTTATATATGAAGTTACTTTTGTTCTCCCTGTTTTTTCTGTCACCCCAACTCTTTTCTCTTTTTTTGTTTTCTTTTCTTTTTTTTTTTTTTTACTTTTTGTTTTTTTCCACAACACAGTGGGGTAGTGGGTAGGATTGTCCCATGGGATCCCCCTGCCCCCACTTCACTAGCTACAGCACTGCTGCCCAGCATGTCTGGTGTAGAATCAAGTAGCAACCCCTCTGCTGCCCCTGCACTACCTGTCCCCTCAGGTAGCCCTGCCACAGAGGATAGGCCTGGGGGTCCCTCCAGGAGTAGTAGCAGAGGTGGTGAGTTTATCTCCCTTGAACTGCCAGGGATGGTGAGTAGGATTATGCACAGCACTGATGGTGCATGCCTACACTTGATGAAGTGCCTGGTCTCCATCCTAGTGCAGAGCAGCCATAGGAGATGCAGACATTGAGCACTGCAGCCAGTGGCACATTGAAGTGACAGCAATGACAGTCCACTGGGTGGGGACTAGATTCTCACTGTCAACTGCCTGAACATGAATGGGACCAGGAATTCCCACCCTGTCCCCATCCATGGCGCTCACCCACCTCACGTGCCCTTCAATATCCCTGTATCTTGTCTTGTTTGTCTTGTCTGTCTGCAATTGCTTCCTCATCTGCCCAACTTACCTCACCCAGACATTCCTCTCTCGATCAAAACTCAAAATAAGGGACACCTGTCCCACAAAAAAAAATCATCCCATACATAGCTGTCCATTTTGCACGTGTCTTCATGACACATATGATTCTTTCCAATTCTCTATACAAAAAATGTCTTGTGGTCATCTCTCTCTCTCTTGAGGTGACAGTCCAAATTCAGCAAACTTTGTGCAACTGTATTCATGGTTTATTCTGGAAGAAATAGGTAGCTATGGTTCTTTCTTACATCCTTCCTGCACACTCCTGCTATGCTTTCACTTTGTCCTTCCCTCATTTCTTTACTTTAAAGAATTATTGTGTGATGGTGTGCACCACGCACCAACATGAAGCAACAGTAAATGCCAGCAATAGAAGTAGATATATTTAAAGTATCATACACTCTTCTAAAATTACTTCCACCTGTATTTGAACCACATATCATCTGCCTTCAACAACAATGCATTAACACTTGCTGCCACAGAGACAGCTAGCAGATGTATTTAATATATTCAATAGTAAATGACACAGTTTAGGAAAGATTTCCCTTTGTACTCCCCATGCTTGCTCCCCATATCATCAATGTCATATTTTCTTCATTAAATTTGTTTAAAGCAGCATTGCAAGATCCCCTGTAACGTTTTATAAAGTGTACTCATTTAGTTTTGTACTACAGTAGTGCACAATGTTGCGCAATGGTGCACATCGCGCAGTATCAATAAGCATGCTAATAACAAAAAACTTTAATGTATTACCTATAACTAAACCATTTCTTTGAACTTCTCATTGTAACATTTGTTAATGTCTGTTATGTACTTCACAGATAAAGATTCTAGTTGTCTACTGATGTACTATGTTCTTCATCTGTAAATATGTTGTAAGTAATTTCTAAGTTAAATTGTTTATCACTATGTAATCCAATGTAACTACTGTCTGTTTATTTTACTGTTGAGCTTTTCTCCCCGGGCCTCTGCTGAAAATGGACCTACGTCCAGTCGGACACTCCCGGTCAACAAATTTAAATAAATAAATAAATAAAATTTGCCCCAAAAGGGAACTTATCATTGCATTAAGTGCATTAATTTCTGCAGCCGGAGATTCAGTTAACTAGCAGGTGTATACAACAGCAGTAAAGTCTGCCGTTTGCTATACAGTCTCTAAAATACACCTGCTAATAAACTGAGTCTGTAGTACCACTTGTTAATGCAGTGATACATGTATTTTTTTGTTCAAATTGTACTTGGTTCAAATCCAGGTGTATGTAACAGTTTCAAAAAATGTTACTTGTAAATCCAAATTCTGAAGTGTGATAGTTGGTATGGAGTGTCGAAAATATAGCTAGATGGTACTGGTTTCCAATCCAACTATATAATACTTAGAACTGGATTTGCTGTAGCCATCTGTTAGTGCATGATGCATACCACTGTGCAATTATGCTTTACAGAAAATAAATGGGAAAGACAGGGAAGTGGTGAAATGGGGAGCAATCAGGGGAAGCACAAAGTGAAAGGAAGGCAGGAATGTGGAGGAAGGATATAGGAAAGAACCATAGTTATCCATTTCTTCAAGAATAAAACATGAACATGTATCCACAAATTTTGCTGAATTTGGACTTTCATCTCCAGAGAGAGGGGTGACAATAACACAATCTGTTGTATAGGGAATTGGACTGAATCATGTGTGTCATGAAGACAAGTGAGCAAAATGGAGAGCTATGTATGGGACAATATATATATATATATATATATATATATATATATATATATATATATATATGTATTGTAGGATGTGTCCATTTTTTATTGTTTTAAGAGAGAAAGGAATGCTGGAGAAGGGCTGTAAGAATGCCTGAATGCAGGTGAGGAAGCAGTTGCAGACATACAAGACAAGATAAGAGACAGGGATGGTGAAGGACACATGAGGTGGGAGAACACCATGGTTGGGGTGTGGGTGGAGACATCACAAACCCATGGATGTCAAGCTGGCTGACACAGAGAATCAAGTCCTCACCCAGTTGGCTGTCATCATTGTCACCTCCCTGCGCAGATGGCTGCATTGTCTGATGTCTGCATCTCCTTGTGTTATTTAATACAATAATGGACAGCAGTGTCTCCATCTGGTGTAGGCATACACCAGCAGTGTGGTACACAATCCTAAGCACCATCCCTAGCAGTTTGCCATGGGTGATAAACTCACCATCTTTGCCACTGCTCCCAGAGGGAATCACAGGCCTGTCATCTGGGGCAGAACTACCTGATAGTCTGGGTAATGCAGTTGCAGCAGAGAGGGTACTACCAGGTTCTGCACCAGATGTGCTGGGCAGCGGTTCTGTAGCCAGTTGAGTGGGGGTAGATAGATACCGTGGGACAGTCCTATCCTGCTGTGCTGTGGTAAAAACGAAAGATAAAAAAATAAACAAAAAAGGAGAGAAAAGAGTCGGGGTGAGAGATAAAAGGGAGAACATTAGTAACTTCATATGTGACATACAAAGCATTGATACAAGTATTTGACTCTATTCCATTACCTTTGCTTTTAACAGTTTAAAATCCTAACAAATACCTTTGTTTATTGTTAAGACTACCCAGATCCTAACAGATGTACAATATACTACAAATTGCAGTAAGCAATCCTTCATGTATGCATACATTGTACACGTGTGGTCCAAATATACTGATTCCACTTTACAGTAAGCCAGTGGTGACACTGATTTACAGCACTGATGTTACATTGTAATATCGATGAAGCCTTAACAGTACTGTATATTTGGGAAGTGTGGATTTTGAAGGTACAGACTATGACTACTTTGTAATAATGAACTGCTGTTTTGCCCTCCAGAGTAATGCATGCATACTTCCCTATTACAGTTAAGAAATGAATGGTCAGTGTGATACAACTGTATAACCAATAACTGCAACAAAAATTTAATGCTAAAATAACCCCATTGTTGGGATGCATACATACCACATGGGTCTCGCATTTGTGCTAATCTAGCAGCATGGGATCGCATATTCAGTTCCCGGTCTGTGACAACTACAGAAAAAACAGAACAGAACAGAACAGAATACCCTTAAACATACCAATCCTGACTATATCCAGCTTTTAACTGTGACAAGTAGTCTCTGTAAGTGATACTTACACATCTGTGGGGTGCCCCAGTCCTACATTCCTTGATCCAATGGTTGAGGGTATCCCTCTTCCCCATCCTGAGATCTCTGTAGTGATTCTTACATTGTACACCAGTACAGGGGATAACAGTAGCACTGGTCAGATCCCAGGTCAGACTATTCCATCCCTCTGCCTTGTAATCCAAGCCACAACAGTCCCTCTGCAAAAGTGTGGGCCCATATTCATTCACTAGGAGTCCAACAAACACTTTGGAATCCTGGATGCCCCATATTTGAGCATGGAATCTCAAAAACTCTCCAGAAACACCTGCCATGCCTTTCACAGATTAATTCCAATGTAGAATGATGTTTTCCCTAAATTGCAGGTATTACACTTACTGGGAGTGCACACTTTCTGGATTTGCAACATTTGAAAGTGTTGAGCAGCACTTAACATCATGCAAACACATTGTGCAATAGTGCACACTGCCAGGAAATGTGTTTGTGTGATGGCCAGTGATATTAATTGAATGTATCTGGTGTATGTTTGTGGCTGTATGGGTCCTGTCTGTCACCTGGGTGGCCCATAATTCTGCTTTGTGGAGTGTCACTCCATGCACAAACAAAATGCACATAGCCAAAGACATTTGTGCTAAGAGGCAACATAGTGGTCCAAAAAAAGTATAAAACATGGAGAATTCGTTGAAATGCAGAAAATCAATCAATGACATACATAGTAGAAACTGTTAGTACACATATGATATGACTACATAGGTCTGGATCCCAGCTCTCACTACAATCCACCATCACAAAACAGGAGGTGGAACTTATCCATCTTTGCCCCACAAACAGCTTTGTAGTAAATACATGATGGAATTCCTCACATAACCAAGTGCAACTGAATATACACTGATATCAAGGCATGACCTGTTATTTGTAAATATATTCTATGTAATATATTTGGATGTAGTGCACTTAGTGATCACACAACCTACTATGATTATTCCTTGCAAATATACAGCTGTGTCCTACATTTCTGTGTTTCTTCATCATTCATCCATTATCTGACCATTACTCAAGAGACATGCAACGTGTAAGCCAGTCTATATCATTTACCTTAAAATATGTGAGGATGTTCACTGGGAACTCTATGGCATGCAGTTGTCATCAAATTAATGGAAGGTTGGATGCCACAAACAAGTATAGACTGCTGTTTTGGGTTTGGGGTGCAGAGGTGGTTTCTGTCATGGAACATGCAAGGGTATAATGTTTTTTTCAAGGGGATGGACCCAGGCTGAGCTACTGTTATGGCATAAACAAGGATATGTTGCTCTTCTTACTCTCCTTGTTTTTCATCCTGCCAGTTTGATCTTGTGTGGGTAGTGAAGCCAGAAACTATGTGTCTCATTACGTTCAAACTTCTCATCCATTATGATTTCCCATTTCAAATGTATGGTGGTAAACTGAGGCCATGCAGTGATCGTCATTACTTTGGGGAGGTACAATGTGTGAATTTTTGAAACCTGAGATGTACTACTTGCTAGCGGACTCATACAAGTCAAATAACTCCCTGCTCTCACATGTGACATTAATTTCTGTACAAATTTCCACCTTGCAGTTGCTTACTGTACCAAATGATGAAATACAAGGACATGCCATAATATTATTATACAATACAGTACATGTTCAGGACTTACCTTGTAAATGCAGCAGTTGCCAAAGTGTTAGTTCAGGGTTGAGTGTGATGCAAGCAGTACACAGCCAGATGAGGCCAGCAGGGGTTGAAAGGTTCCTGTATTGTGTCCCTGTCCACCCTACAGCACTCTACAATGTCCATGTCATTTATTTATTTTTATTTTACATTTGTTGACCGGGCTAGTCCAACTGGATACATGTCCATTTCCAGTGGAGGCCCGGGGAGAAAAGCTCCACATTCCAGAAAAAAGATCACGATAACATAAGTACATTACTAAGATTTAACAAATTTAACTAGTAAATACATTTTAGCTAAGAGAATACTAGTAAATACATTTTAGCTTAAGAGTAAGGAAAAAGTCTTCTACCTTGCAGTTGCTTACTGTATGCGATGCTGAGAAATTCATTTAGTAAAGTCAATGTTTCCTTGGTATCTGTAAAATGGGCCACAGATATCTAATTTGTCATACAATGAAAAAAGACAATCAAGTATAAAAAATAATGGAATATCACCCCAAGAAGACAGAGAGTGATGGATCCAAACTGTATTTCTTGAGGGTTAACCAGTATGTTGTGATAAGTTAAATGTGGAATAAAAACTCTTCTCTGTCTCTGCCTAGGCCTATTGGCATCAGCATTACTTGCAGACTGTAGCACATGCAAATGAAGTTAAGCAGCAGCAGCTCCTAACATTATATCTGTGTAGACATTCTGCATCTGTACTCCACCACTTTTGAAATCCACAGGAAAAAAAAACAGTATAGAGTCTAAATGGCTGATTTATCATTTTTGAATAGCCCCACTAGATTGGTTTGGTAGTGTGATGAGCCCTCTTCAACCTGGGGCAGTAACTAAGGAGTCTCAGTCCTCACCACTGTCTCCAGTAAGGGAGAGTAACTAAAAGAAGGGATAGAAATACACAATTTCCCCTAAGAGTACACTGGGAACAGGTCCGAACCTGGGACTGGACTATATGCTTCACTCTATGTCCCCTGTGACACCCTTGCACTGGCCCAGTAATCAAGGAGCCTCAATCCTCACCACTGGCAACAGTGAGAGAGGAAAACAATGGGAGGATGACAAGTACACACACAGTAAAGTACAATTTCCATTCAGAGCACACAGAATCAGTTTGGAGCTGGTTTCTCCCTCTTTCTCCAGATCCCCAATTAGACTCCCCACTAGTACAGCTATAGAGTTGAGATCTCAGCCAAGTGGCCAAGCTAAGACCTCCAGCACCCTCTCTCTCCAGCCAATGCTCGTGTCCCTGCTGAAGTAGCAGACACATACACACTTTGAGATTTGATTGATATACAAGCACACACACACACACACACCTGGGAAAGCTGGCACAGGTTTACTAGCTATGCTCCCTTCTGCCCAGACTATAAGGTATTACCAGCTGCCACCAGTCACCCTACTTATCAGCTACTATAAGGCCCTTATAAAGGGTGTCCAATCCTACTGTGTAATGCTACTATTAATCCAAATGGTAGTGTTGACGAAGTCTTGCAAGGCTATTTAGGAGTGGCCCGTACAGTGTCACCAAATACAAATGCAAATATCTATGAGCTTAAATATGTCTCACAAATAGCAACAAAGATAGGTTTAAAATATTTAATAATAACTAATAAAAGAGCAAGACAATACTCAGAAACCAAACACAGTTACTTCAGAATTGAAAATCACAGGAAATATTTTGAAACAACATTGCAGGACAGTCTCAAATAAATACAGAAAACATCTAAACTAATCTTTACTATATTCCTATCTATATCTAAGAGAGACACTGTGCCCTAAGTCTTACTTATAGACAACATGCAGGCAGAAGTGCTGAGTGGATGTTTCTAGGGCCAAGACAAGTTAGAAAATGCACAGTCTTTCTCTGAGAGAATTCTTAAATCAATATTAAATATTACTGCAGGTTTAGCTTGAATGACAAAACACATACACCCGCACATATGGATGTGCATGGACCAAACCATCCAGGCAGTAGGTAAAACACAAAAAGAGGTCCAGCACAATGGGTGAAAAACTTGAACCTGTTTATTTAGGTAGCATAAGAGACCAAAAAGCAAACCGGTTTCAGCATCAGCCTTCCTCAGTGCATTAAGACACATACAAATGCCCATTCATTAAATAAATGACATCATTAGCATTCACAAAAACTATTGGTTGGATGTATCACTATGGTAATTCATTCAGACCAGGTTTAAACAAACCCCCTAGCCAGATGATCCAACCTGATTCCTTATTATTTAGTATAGTATGCCAGCCAGCTTTAGAAAACTTAGAACCCTGGACCCTGTCAATCACAGAAAATGTAAATCTAGCTGTCTTATAGGCCAAGGTGTGCTTAAATAAAGCACTGGTGGCTCACCTGTTCCTGATCTCACTGAGGTGTTTGGAAATCCAAAGCCTCAGTGTTCCAGATGTTTGTCCAACATAAAACGTCAAACAGGAACAGGTAGCCAAGTACACAATCCATTCACTGCTACAATTTCCAAAACATAA
Source organism: Protopterus annectens (assembly GCF_019279795.1). Classification (NCBI taxonomy): domain Eukaryota; kingdom Metazoa; phylum Chordata; order Ceratodontiformes; family Protopteridae; genus Protopterus; species Protopterus annectens. The sequence continues at coordinate 771,167,157 of NC_056746.1, read as the reverse complement.
AATGTCATAAACCTTGGGGGTGTTAGAACTGGTAAATGTTGTGGTTTTGAATATGTGGGGACAGGTGGAACAATGTCCACAAGGAACACATCCCTTAACCCAATTTCCAAATATAGTGGACTGTTGAAGTGTAGGTGGAACCTTACGTTTATAATGGCTATGGCGGGAACCTGACATCGGCCCCCTGTGGAAAGAGAATGAACAAGTGGAGGATAAGATGTCATTAAGTTTGGCATTGGCCTTTAAGATAACCCAATGTTGGTTGATAACCCTCTTAAACATCTGGAAATTTCTACCAAATGTGGTTACCAATCATATAGGCTGTTGTTCATCCCTGTCGATATCAGACTTTTTATACTGTAACAGCTCCACTCTAGATTGTTGTCTAACCTGATCCCTAGCCTGACAGATGTTCTCTCTGGATAAACCAGTTATGCAGATCCTGTTCAAACCGGGCATAAGTTTCCTGAGTAGAACAAATGCGGCGCATCCTCAAACATTGCGACCTGGGTATATTGCGGATGATGTGGGGGGGGGGGTGATGACTGCCAGCATGTAGTAATGTATTATACTGGGGATATTTTCTAAACACCTTGGTTTGGAAGGTATGCTCAAGATTCCTGGTAGCCTTCAAATCTAAAAACGTGATGGATTCTTTGTTGAATTTCAAAGTAAATTGTATACTCCATTTGTTTTGGTTGAGGTATTCAACAAATTCCCATAGAAAAGGTAAATCCCCCCCTCCACACCATCCAGCAGTTATCCAAGTAGCACCACCAGATGTCAATTTCTTCAAGAAATAGATTGTGTGAAACATCATAAATAAGCTGATGTTCAATATAGCCCATGAACAGATCTGCATAAATGGGGGCAAATATGCCCCCATAGCCGTACCCTTAACTTGCCAAAAACATTTGCCAAAAAATAAAAACACATTTTTGTTCAATACGTGTTCAGTTAAACATACCAAAAATGTATTGAATCCAGGGGGATAAATGTTAGTCTGATCCAACCAAAACTGGAAAGCCTCAAGCCCAGCCCAATGTGGAATGCTAGTATATAATGAGGACACATCCAAAGTGCACATTAGCCACTCAGGCTCTAATTGCATTTTTTCAATGATTGTGAAAAATTGGTTGTGTCCTGAATTCTAGCACGAACTAGGGGTAACAGGGGCTGTAAGTATTTCATCAAATAGGCTGACAGGGGTTCAGTCAATGATCCACGTCCAGAGATTATGGGTCTACCTGGGGGCTTGGACAAATTCTTGTGAATTTTGGGTAGGAGATACAGATACTGAGATTGTGGGTCAGAAACTGTTAGATGGTAAACAATTTTTTTGTTAATAATACCCTCCTCCAAAGCCAAATTCAATAAGTTATCAATTTTGTTTTTGAATTGTAATGTCAGATCTAGTGGCATACCCATGTAGAATTGTCCATTCCCCAACTGTCTCTCACCCACCGCCAAATATTTGTCCCAATCCATGATTACTATTGCCCCTCCCTTATCAGCTGGTAATATAACCAGATCTTGTCGGGCTATCAACTGTTGCATGGCTAGTTGTTCAGACTTGATTAGTTTGTAATTGATGTTTGGCATAAGGGATTGGTTATAGTGTAAATCTTTTAACACACAATATTTAAAAATGCCCACATTTTTATCCATAGGTGGAACAAAACTGCTTCTGTGGAACTGAAAATCAGTAGATCTTTGGGTATTTTCTGTATCCCAAAAAAAAATCTTAAATTCAGTAATCGACAGAAATTCAAAACATCATTCACCAATGAGTTTTCATAAACAAAAAAGCCAGGCACAAAACTGAGTCCTCTATTGAGTAACTTTATATTTCACTTTCTGACAGAGCATAACTGGAAATGCTGTGTATATTATTTTCAAAACCTAATGAGGTATTATTAGGTCCAACAGCTGTTGTAAGTTATTTGCCCTATGTTTCCTCCCACCCCTGTGTCTACCCCCCCAAAGGGTCATTGCTAGGACGTCTTTTAGCACTGGGAGATTCAGAAAAAGGGGTGAAATCAATATCGGTGGCTGAAGAAGATTCATCCCCTGAAGTGCCACTGGGTCCATTCCGGACCTTTTTTAATATTGATTGTGGTCTTTTCCTATTTGGCCCAGATTTCTTCCTATCGGAGTCTGCAAACCTAACATTTTTCTGTTGAACCCCCAAAGAGTTTGCCTCTTTCATAATCCATCACATCTGTGTTAAACTTATGTAACTTTCTGTTTTTCAGTTGTTGTTCAAGGACCAGCGGGTCCTTGGCTAATTGATTGAAATGCTTGGAGAAAAAAGATTCCCCCTCAAACTGTTTGATCTCCTCATAACTGAACTGTACTTCAACACAAAATGTATCAGTGGTCCTTTCATAATGGGGAATAAGAGTTTCAACAAACATCACTGAGGCCTTATGTTTGGCCTCAGCCCATTTGTCCAATAATGTGTCATCCATCATACTGACCCATGGTTTGATCCTAACCCAGGGCCAACGGGGAGAAATCCCTCTGAACCTGTAGGCCTTAAACAGCCTCAAATGCCAGATGTTAGTCCTAAGGGATTTCATGCCCTTGGGTCAACTTCAAGAACATATTGGCACAAATATCCTCAGGATTCAACCCCCCCCGAAGTGTCCCCTTCCTTACTATTGGGCCCAAGTCCAAAATCTAACAAATCATCTCAATCTGCTGCTAGACCTTGCAAAAGTCTAGAGAAATCCATCCTCAATACACATAAACACTCAGTTGAAAACTCTAATATTACCCCTTTATAAGAATAATTGTGCCTAAAAAAAACAAACAGACCTCAATGTTAACAATTAATGGCCCACTGAATAATGACAACTACACATAAACAGCTGGCATAAATGTAACATTGGTTCAATTCAAATAATCATGAGTATAAGGGAAACCTGTATCCAAAATAGTCATGTTATCCAGCAGCCAGCACAAATATTACCAATATAGACCACTGAACCTTTGGTAAAATATATAAATATCAACCATACATATAACCCTAATCTATACATAAGAGGAAAACAGTGTCAAGAATGGTCATAATGTCCAACCACTGAAATACAGTTATAGGCAAACACCTATATGTATAGTATTAACATAGACATGTAGACTATGGGAGCTAAACATACATATGTTGTTAGAGATATTAATAAAAAAATATACCAATTATTTTAAAGGTTGGCGAAAAAAAGACCCACAAAAATCTTTTTGCAAAAGGGAGACGGTAGGACCCCTAAAAGGCATGCACTGAGCAATACAAAAAAGCAAGACAGTCAAACTGTTGGGGTATTGGATCACTTATACAAAACTGGTACAAATCAATAGCTACTAAAATCTGATAAGTTGGTTGTTGTGCCCATGCCTGAGCATAAAGTGACACAAGGGAAACACTTAGATGGCCTGTGATAGTAGGAACTGATCCAATCCCATCAAACCCGGGAACAAATATAAATCCACAGTGCAATTTGCTTGGGTATATATAAGTTAGAACACAACACCTTGACCAGACATTTAAAAAAACATCTGCATTGGGTCAAAAATCAGGGATACTAACACTATGTAAGGCTCATATACCAATTGTAACCAATGCATTCATACAGCATGCATCAATGTTAGCGAAACCTTTACACATCCCATATACACCACTTTAGCTTCTAATATATATAAGATATATAAGATCGTCATCCACACTTGAATGTGTAAAAATGATGTTATAAAACAATTTCACTTAACACATTGCCATTAACCCCCAGTTCAGACCCCAAAAAAACAAATCATCATAAATATGAGCAGCCACATCAGCGATAGGTTCACCACAAAATAATTTAACTGAAAAAGTCATTAAATGTCCCCCTTCTTTATAAAGATGGCAGTTCAAGTAGTTGTTGTACTTAAAATAGCAAAGGAGCAGAACTCATTATGAATCCGCCATTCGGCTTACCTCCATATACTTGTTGTTAGAATTACACATATCGAACTGCCCTTAGCTCGATAAGTCTAAAAATGCCACTCCTTTGTTCAGTGACCTAAACACAAGTCACCAATAGATGAAAACAATAATCCCATATCAAACCGCCATTGGGCTCATCCCCATAACACCACATACAAAAATGGCACTGTATAGGGAAATATAACTCACCCCCAGTTCTTTCAAAAACATCTCGTGTCTTATGTTACACAAAACACACAACCAATATACTCCAAATCTGTTCCTTTAATGAATTAAAAGAACCGATGTTAAATAATGTTCCCAAACCATCTCTTGATCCACCGTTCGGCTTGACCACCAAATTATGACACAGTTTAGATAGATATTCTCAGCCCCGATTGACAAAGGAGGTTATTGCAAAGTGAAAATAAGCACACCAACCTGAATTCTTTTAGACACTAATGTCCATGAGGTAAATGTTGAACCAATATAGATTTTGGCACATATGAAAGGCTGCAGCAATAATGACACAAATGTTCATCAGCCCCCAAGTTGAGCTGATACAATTTACTTTGAATTTCAACAAAGAATCAATCACTTTTTTAGATGTGAAGGTTATCAGGAATCTTGACCATACCCTCCAAACTGAGGTGTTTAGAAAATATCCCCAGTATAATACATTGCTACATGCTGGCAGTCATCACCCCCCTGAAACACACATCATCTGCAATATACCCAAGTCACAGTTTTTGAGGATGCACCACATTTGTTCTACTCAGGAAACTTATGCCCAATTTGAACAGGATCTGCATAACCAGTTTATCCAGAGGGGATATAAAGATAATAATATCTGTCAGGCTAGGAATCAGGTTAGACAACAATCTAGAGTGGAGCTGTTACAGTATAAAAAGTCTGATATCGACAGGAGTGAACAACAGCTTATACGATTGGTAACCATGTTTGGTAGAAATTTCCAGATGTTTAAGAGGGTTATCAACCAACACTGGGATATCTTAAAGACCAATGCCAAACTTAATGACATCTTACCTTCCACTTGTTCATTCTCTTTCCGCAGGGGGCCGACATCAGGTTCCCGCCATAGCCATTATAAACATAAGGTTTCGCCTACACTTCAACAGTCCACTATATTTAGAAATAGGATTAAGGGATGTGTTCCTTGTGGACATTGTTCCGCCTGTACCCACATATTAAAAACTAAAACATTTACCAGTTCTAACACCCCCAAGGTTTACGACATTTTATGTTTTGGAAATTGTAACAGTGAATGGATTGTGTACTTGGCTACCTGTTCCTGTTCAGCGTTTTATGTTGGACAAACATCTAGAACGCTAAAGCTTTGGATTTCCGAACACCTCAGTGAGATCAGGAACAGGAGAGCCACCAATGCTTTATTTAAGCACACCCTGACCCATAAGACAGCTAGATTTACATTTTCTGTGACTGACAGAGTCCAGGGTTCTAAGTTTTCTAAAGTTGGTTGGCACACTATACTAAATAATAAGGAATCAGGTTGGATTATCAGGCTAGGGGGTTTGTTTAAACCTGGTCTGAGTGAATTGTCATAATGATATATCCAACCAATTGTTTTTGTGAATGCTAATGATGTCATGTATTTAAGGATTGGGTATCTGTATGTGTTTTAATGCACTAAGGAAGGCTGATGCCAAAACCAGTTTGCTTTTTAGTCTCTTATACTACCTAAATAAACAGGTTCAAGTTTTTCACTCATTGTGCTGGACCTCTTTTTGTGTTTTAGCTTGGATGACATCACTTTTTGTCATCTAACTTTAATTCTCAAGCTAAACCAGAAACTAACATCTCTGTGTTAAAAACACATATCTCTCAGATGTGCAGCTGCTAGGAAGTCATAAAGCAATAAACACTTTTACATTTTAGACTTAGTAATTACTTCTCTCCAAGACAACAGAAAAAAACTTCGAGCTCTAGACATCCTGTCTTCTTGCTGCATTGAAACTAACTTTTATAGCACATTGTAAAGCACTTAATTTCAACTTATTTTCTTGAAGTTTTGTAAGTTAATCTTCTATGTCCCACCAGGGTATGCAGTGGTTACATTCTTGAAGCTCAGTACATAACATATAGTTCTGTATAAATCATATCAATATTCACAAATGACACAGAATTATTTACAAAATTCCAGATAGCTGGGCTGGCAGTGTCACATCCCCAAATGAGTCTACAAACTAATCACTGCAGAGCACTGTGTCCCAGTTCTAGGTATCTGACACACTCATTCTTAAATATCTGATTTTCACACATATACACAGTCTTGAGAAAAATTGATACAGATTTATCTGCTATGCTTCTTTGCCCAAATTACAAGGCAATGGCTGTCACCAGTCAAAAACAGCAATACCCTTCAAAAGGGGTTCCAATTATATTGGGTAAAATAGATATTGAAAAATGGTAGCATGCATCCAAGCAGTAATGTTTTTTGCAGTGGCCCTGGTGTTATATCAATAAGCATAAACACTCTCAAGTTATTAAAATATTAACTAATAACCAGCCACAATGAGAGGTAGTAAAACATTTAATAATACAAAAAAGGATGTAAAACATGTAAATACTGAATAACTGATTCCAATAAACATTAGAGTTTCACACACAGGAAATATGAAATAATACTGTAGGATAGATCTCACATTGATTTTTAGAAAACCTCTGACTATCTGAAGATTAACTGTCCCTATTTAATCTAAATACTTTAGCAAGGCAAGTTTATACTCTTACTTCTGCAAGGTAAGATGAGAAATTATGTCCACACTCCAGGCTGTTGTCTGTCCTCACCAAGTGGAACAACTACTCTCCTAGAAAAAACTGGACTAATAGTGCTGAACAGCTCTGGAAAACACTTGTAAGCAGGAAAAAAGGCACCGAAAGAGGGGCCATACCAAGAAAAGGGTTAGAAGGGTTTAATATACAGAAAACAAAGTTACACAGCACACCATTTTCTGTATATTAAAGCCTTCTAACCTGTTTTATAGCACCCTGTTGTCCCTATGAATGCTCTCACCTGCTTTTTGGTAACAGGGACAGACCACATCTGAATAACCACCACTTTGGCAGGTTCTGGCTTAATCTTACTACTCCCTATTCTATGTCCTAAGTAGGAGACTTCTGCCATGCCCACCTTACACTTACTAGGCTTAATCACCAACCCTGCCCTTTTTAATCTACCAAAGACCTCCCTGACATGTTGAAGGGGCTCTTTCCAGGAATGACTGTAAATGGGAATAATAAGCAAGAGCATAGTCTCCTGCTTCTACTAAGATATGATACACCAACGGCTGGAAGGCTGCTGGGGCATTCTTCATCCCAAAGGGCATCGTTGTAAACTCATATAATCCAAAAGGTGTTATAAAAGCTGACCTGTCTCTAGCAATGGGAGTCAAGGATACTTGCCAGTACCCCATGGTCAGATCAATAGTGGTCAGATACTTAGCCCCACCCAGCTGTTCTAAAGCTTCATCTGTTCTAAGCATGGGGTACACACCTGACTCTGTATAACTGTTTAACTTTCTGTAGTCTATGCAGAATCTTACACTACCATCTTTCTTCAGTACCAACACTACTGGGAAAGCCCAAGGACTACTGGACTCTTGGATTACCCCCAGCTCCAACATCTCCTTTATCACTTTCTTTATAATTTGTTTGAATTGCTCAGGCACCCTATAATCAGCTTGCTTAATAGGCCTTTGGGGTCCTGTATCCACATGGTGCTGCATTAGGTGGGTGCACACAGGTTTCCCAGTGAACATGTCCCCAAACTCCTGTACCACTGTTCATATTTCTTTAACCTGAATAGGGAATAGCCACTTAGATATTGCTACCTCTCCCACAGAAGTGTCACTCCGAGCCTCACTGAGAAGATCAATCACCAGATCCCCCTCCAACTTCTCCTGCCATCCACTGCAAATACTCATCATCAGGACCTCCCTATCATGATATGGTGTCATCATGTTAACATGGTACAGCTTATGTCCCTGCCTCCTGCCTACATTTTGGCACTGCTCACAGGTCCTGCAGTAGCCTGTTACATCCTTTGCAATCTCAGGCTAATAAAAGCTTTGCATAATGCATCTCTTAGTATGCTTTATGCCCATATGACCTGCAAAAGGAATGTCATGGGCTAAGCCTAGAAGTGCCAGATGGTAGGCTCTGGGCACTACCAACTGCTGTATTATCTCACCCTCTCACCCTCCCTCAGGAGTCCACTCTCAATACAATACCACTTTGATATTTGCAAAGGGAATGTCAAGAGCTATGGCTATATACCAACTGCCATATTACCTTACCCTCTAGCCTTCCCTCAGTGGTCCACTCTCTATACAGTAACCCTTTATTACAGTACATAGACTCCCTTTTTCTTTGAACAACAGGTACCTCCTTAGCTACTTCTCTCAAGCCTCTTAAAGTAAGATCTGAAAGCTGAGCCTGTCTCGACTTTATCTTTGTAACCTCTCCCAGCTCCCCTTACACAAGAAGCCTAGTACCTTCTGACAGCAGTGCCTCACTGTCAGCCTGGGTACTACCAATCACCTCTGTCCTTGCAGTCACCATGTCCACAGGACCACCAGTACCTACCAGCAGCTGTGGTTCACTTTCAGGCTCACTGCTACAAGGTAGCTCCCTCCATGAAGTAACCACATCACCAGCCCCAGCTTCAGGCGTAGGATCTGTCTCAGTCTCCCCAGGCTATCAGACCTACATGCCTGTCTCCAAGCTTAACTGTGTGTAACTGCATGTACACAAGGCAATACATTATTAAAATCATTTCCTATTAAGACATCTGCAGGGATATCCTCAAACACACCTACCAGCTTGTTCCCTTTTCCACCCTCAGAGTCAAGATGAATCCTGGCCAAAGGTATTTGGAATGGGGTCCCACCCAAAGATCGGACAGGTATGGACTGCTCAAGCAAGTACTGCTCCTCCTTAACCACTGCAGGCTTCACAATGGTTATATCAGAAGGTGTGTCTGTCATAGCAGTGGCCTGTCTTCCATCCACTAAGATAGGATCCACATTTTGGTGATAGTGTGGCACCTCTGTTGTTTACAGACAACCTACCACTGGCATTCTGGCATTCCAGCTTGCTGGCTCCCTCATCTTTTGTTTCTCCCCCTACTTCAGTAGACATTTGTATGCTATATGGCCCCTCTGATTACATTTGAAACATCTAATCCCTGATCCTGACCATGTGCTTAAACTAGTGGCTTCCCCTGTTACTGGTGAACTCTGGTTTAGGCTGCCCCCCATGGGTTCTCTTATGTCCATGTGCAGCACTAGATATCTCTTTCTTATGGAGTGGTGCACTGCTTGTCAAGTAGAGATCCCCTTTTCTCCCCAACTTATTTGCAGAGTTACACTCTCAGTCTGCCAACCAGATCCTCATGTTCTAAGGCAAAGTGCTGAGAGTTTGTTCCCTCACCAAAAGGTCTGCCAGTCCTTCAAAAGTGGTGACCTGACATCCACTCACCCACCTGTAAAAGTAAGTACTTAAATCAGCAATGTAATCACATACACTTTCATCTGCCTTGCGTCTATGTTTATGAATTTTTTTTCTATACATTTCAGGGGTTAATTTAAAACAATCAAGTTAACATTGTTTTATACTATCATAATTCAAACAATCAATATCAGACAGTTTAGCAATTGCATTAACAGAATTACCATGGAGTAAGTGGGTCAGGAGCCATACCCAGAGCCCTTGGTCAACCTTGTACTGTTTACATGCCCTCTCAAATATATAAATAAAACTATCAAAGTCATCTCCCTCCCTGTGCTGAGGAAAAGGTTTACTAACCTTTATGGCTTCTTGGTTTCAGTCATTCCCTTTCCCATTATCGCCATGACCCTGCTGAAGGGTTAGAAGCTCCTTTTCATGCTGTCTCTGCCTTTCATTTTCTTCAGCTTCCATCTCCAAATGCTTGATCTCTAGTTCCTTTTCATGCTGACACCACTTCTCGCTCTCCCTCTCCTCAGCCTCCAAACATCGCAGTCTCTCTTCAGTCTCCAATTCATGTCTCCTTAACTCCAAATTAATTTTAAGTCCTCTGAAGAAAAGGTAAGCTGTCTTGTCTTGGAAGGCTGTATATCCCCAATGCCAAACTGGATATTCTCCAAGCTGCTGGTCTGTTCTCTGGCTGCGACTAAGGCTGATCATTGCTTCCTTTGTCAGTTTGGCATGCACCAGTCCTTTGGCTTCATACACCTTGGCCAACTGGCTCCTTGTCAGTTTGCTATAATCCTCTCCTAACATCTTTGCCTGCTGTCCTTGACTAAACTCAGTAAAAATGAATAAAACTGTTGTGACAGTGAAACACTCCATGTTTATCTTGTGGATGTCAAGAGTGCCCAACTCAGTGACAATTGCCCACAGGCTACTAAAGCGCAATTAAAATCACACACCACTGCCACCAATATGTGACAAGCCCTCTTTACCCTGAGGCAGTAACTAAAGAGTCTCAGTCCTCACCACTGTCTCCAGTAAGGGAGTGTCTCTAAAAGCAGGGATAGAAATACACAACTTCCCCTAAGAGTACACCAGGAACAGGTTCCAAACCTGGGAATGGGCTGGATGCTTCACTCTACATCCCCAGATGAGTCTCCACACTAATCACTGCAGACCACTGGTCCCAGTTCTAGGTATCTGACACACTAACTCTTAAATGTCTGATTTTCACACATACACACATTCTTGGGAAAAACTGACACAGATTTATCTGCTGTGTTTCTTTGCCCAAATTACAAGGTAATGACTGCCACCAGTCAAATACCACAATACCCTTCAAAAGGGGTGTTCAATTATATTGGGTAAAATAAATTTTGAAACAAATAGTAGCATGTATCCAATCAGTAAGGCTTTTCGGAGTGGCCTGGTGTTATCACAATAAGCATAAGTATTCTTAAGTTATTAAAAATATTAACTAAATAACCAGCCACAATGAGAAGTAGTAAAACATTTAATAATGCATAAAAGGATTTAAAACATGCAAATACTGAAAAATACTGAAAAACTGATGCCAATAAACATCAGAGTTTCACACACAAGAAATATGAAGATATACTATAGGATAGATCTCACATTGATTTTAGAAAACCTCTATCAGTTCTCTGACTATATGAAGATTAACTGTCCCTGTCTAATCTAAATACTTTAGCAAGGCATGATTATACTCTTACTTCTGCAAGGTAAGATGAGAAATTATGTCCACACTCCAGGCTGTTGTCTGTTCTCAGCAACTGGAACAACTACTTTCCGGGAAACAACTGGACTATTACTGCTGAACATCTCTGGAAAACAACTACTGAACAATAACTGAACAACTGACTCAGAATCTGCTTTTATAGCTGCTATGAGAATTCTATCCTCATATCAAACTTTGAAAGCAAACAAACAGCTGCAGTGAAGATTCTATTCTTCCAGCCCTGGCACACAATGGCATCACATTTAGGTCAGCTGACTCTGGCATAACATGAATTCAGAATTCTCTTTACAAAGAACATATAAATTTGGTCAGCCAGAAGAACACTGTTTGAAATTCAAACATCTTGCATAAATCAGAGTGATAATCAAAATACATAAACGTATTTAGAAAATTATAGCTAGTCATGCTGGCATATGTAACACAGGATAATTTACAATTATTTACAAAATTTACAAAACTTCAGCCATTCATGCTACCACAGATAACAGTATCTAATATTCTCACAGTTAGCATGCATTTCTGCTGCTTATGCTGTAATTAGCATCTCTAAAACACAGCCTAGACAGATGTAGTCCATTGATAATCTACTCCATTATAAAAAAGCAAATGTGTAGCTAGCCAAACTGATGGTGAGGATACTTACTAACATGTTCAGCAAAGCAAAATATTTCCCAAGCTATCTTTACAGAGGAGTATTGAACTCCAGCAGGCATACTGTCATTTTTTACCTGCATAATGCATATGCTGGAATATATTAATAAATAATGTGAAGCAACTCCTTTCATACTGTTATCTGCATACATTAGTCAGAAGTGTACTGATGGCACAACCATGTTTGTCAAGCCATTTCAGAGGTACAAATAATTGACAATACATGAAAATAGTAGGCTGTGTGATACATACATAAAAATGTTTCAGGGACAGGTCCTTTGAAAGCATGTTTAGCATTTCAAATGTGTTTTATTAGCAAAATGGTTCATGTTTCTGTTCTTTAGTGCATGGCGGTAGCAAACAGAAGTTACTATTATATCACAAACTAGAATGGACGGTTCTTTTGGGGAGAGCAGAGTTGAATTACTGCTATGGTACATACAAGTATACATTGCCCTTGCTACTCTCCTTGTTTTATATCCTGCCTGTTGTTAGCATTTCATATCTGTCATATGTGTTATGTTTTTCCAGTGGGTACTACTGACTGCCTACATTAACTGTTTTATCTGGTAGCAATTATTTGTACTTATGTGATAGTTATGTATATTATCATTCTGTTGTGTTTTAGGACTGAAAATGTCATTGAGGCACAGCCCCCCCCCCCCTTCGTGAGACAGAGAATACAATCATAGTGGAAGCACTCCACCAACATAGTGCTTTTCTTCTTGGAAGGGGTTGTCCCAATATGCCAGAGAGGCTGAGACTATGGCAGCAGATCATTGCAAACATAAATGCCATGGATCTCCATGGCCATACTTATGAGCAGGTGTGCCACAGGGCCACTGACATGCTCACATCTACATGGCGGCATGCAGGTGATGTTGCCCGAGACCAGAGGGTAACTGGGGGTGGGCCTGCTGCAGAACCACCTCTCACCCCCAATGAGGAATTCCTGGTGAATATTCTACAATTTGACAACTCACAGTAGAGTGATCCATGATATGTGATTGATGTGGGTGGCCCTCCTTCTCAGTCCCAGGAAGAACATCCAGGTAAGATTTGTTATATGACCAGTTCAATACTGCTGTATAGTAAAACAATTGAAATAAAAATTACTTCTGTGTCACATGTGTGTTTTTTTGGGGGGGACTGGATATTAGTACAGTGATAAGCATTTCTCCCAAGGCCTCTGCTGAAAATTGGCTTCATTCCATGTCAGACTTTCCTGGCAAACAAATGTTAAATAAATAAATAAAAATAAAATAAATTTTGGAGTTCCCGGCCACATTCTTTTTGAAATAACATGTCATGCTGATTGAGAGGAGTACATGTAGTACCCCTGTCTTATAGTTAAATGCAATGATGTTGGCCTTACCTCTTGCTTAACTTATTTCAGGACTGTCAGGAATCCAGCATCGTAGGCCTCCTGCAGATGGTAAGCCAAATCAGGTTATTTCAGTACTGCAGATCAATTTCTAGAAAAATAATGTGCTATTTTAGGCCTGTTGTATGTATTGCTGTACTGTCTGTAATAGTGGTAGCGCTGTTAGTAGTTTAGCATATATTGCACCATAAGAGTGCAGGCATTAATGTATGTGTTTCAACTTTTTTATCACAGGTGATTATGACAGTGGGAGTGTGGGCCCTGTGCCACCTGATGTCAGTGTTTCATCAGACAGTGATGATGTTGGTGGCAAAACTGAGGCCCAGTTGGGGGGGGGGGGATGCAGAAGTTGAATCTGATACAAAGGTTGACATCCAGCCACCCCCTTCTTTTTTCTTGGACACAGCCAGTAGGCCTATGCCTACCCAGTCCACTATGCTCACAAATATAGGACAAGTGGAGGGCAATGACACTGAGCAGGGAAGTGTGGCTACTGTGGCTTCAGTGCCTTTTGAGTCTGGCCGTAGCCAAAGTGTTGGTGAGGTGCCACACAGGAGGGTTGATAGGGGTGCTTGGAGGGGGACTGCTGTCCCACCTCCACCTGCTGCAGATGTCTCTTCCCATGTCATGCAACGTATGTTTATGCCTATCATGGAAGCACAGGCATGTTCAGAAAGGTGCTCCAGACAAATGCTCAGGATTGTGGATGTGGCATAATCTGACATGCATGACTGCTTCCGCCATGTCGCCGATTCCCTGGATAGGATGAATGATACATTGGAAAGAGGGGTGTGTGTGTGTGTGTGTGATGGGCCGAGGGGTGTCTGTCATGGAATGAGTGGTGTCTGTAATGGAACATCTGTTGGAAGGTGAACAGCATCCTCATGGGCATAGGTCAGCCACAACAGCTGCTGATAGCCAATGTGGCTGTTCCCAGTCATGTTCCTGTAGTGGCAGTACTTCCACCGGTCCATCTGTGAGTGTGCTGTCCACACCCAGACTTGGCAGGCCATGGGGTCATGGTCCTGGGCATTCCCATGAAGGGAGCATATCTAGCAGACATCGGTCATGCTCAGGTGGTAGCACTCCAGCTGACCTTGGGCATGGAGGTGGCAGTGCAACTCCTGGCAGAGCCAGTTCTCATGGCTGGGGGTAACAACAATTAACTGCTACTTCTACCATGCACAGCTCACACCTGTCTAACATACCAAGATGTAGAGCTAGCCCTGAACTTGGCTGTGTTCATGCAGACTCTCACACACCACTTTCACATGGAGGAACCCTACAGACACACACACAGTCTGCCTGCTTCCCTTTCTCCATCACACACACTCACCAACCTTTTGTGTCAGCCTAGGCATCCTGCCCCACCAAGCACCTTGTGCAAATGATGATATCTGTGCCACATCCCTCTTTTCTCTCTGTTGGATTCAGGGTTTACAAACGCTTTGTGTCTGATGCACAGGGTGCATAGCTACATTAGTGCCTAGTATATATGCATTTATGTTGTTGGACTGAAAATTGTGCCAGTCAGTTATATTTGCCTTGCCAAATAATACAGTAGCTAGCATCATCATGACAGCACTTTCTATTGGATTCTCTTGTAAGGGTTGTGAAAGCAGGGACTGCAATGTGTGTCTTTACTTTATAACATATCGCTTTAATGTTTTCCAGTTCATACATACGGTGCACATCATAAGACATGCCATCACATTCAGATCTCAAGATTGTTTGAAAGCACTGTAGTCAAACTCATCAGAACAGTAATACAGTATAATGCTGAGACACATGCATTAGCTGGACAGACCACAGGGCTTTCTCATCAAGATAACACAGGGCCTACTATCCATGACATGATGTTTGTGGGTAGATTAAAAGACATGTCACTGTCATCTGTCTGGTATCGCATTACATTGTAACTGTTATTCTAAGCCTATTACTTTTGGTTTAAGTATTTGGGCTTCAGGACAGTTGTCTTACATTAAGGTTTGTAGTCTACATTCTGGTGGGAGGACAATGTAGCCTCTGCCCTTCTGAGCTGTGAATTACTGGCTGAATGTGCACTGTGGCTGTTGTTCTAAGTCTCTTTATTATGGTTTAAGCACTTGGTCTCCAAACCAGTTATTTTACATTAGGAAGGTTTGTGGTGTTAACTTTTGTGGTGGATGAGGATAGCCTACACCCTTCTAAGCTGGGAATTGCTGGTTGAATGCTTATTGTGTCTGTTATTTTGAAAGTGTCTTAGTTTTGGTTTAAGCACTTTATTTCACACTAAAAAGGTTTGTTGTCTACACTCTTGTTGGAGTATTCTACTGAACTACTGCTTTATTTAAACTGTTTGTTCCTCTGTTGTGATTGCAATTTTCTGCACTTTGAATTTCTAGTATTTCTGCATTTTATAACATGGGCTTGATTCAGACTTGCTGAATCTAGACTGGTTCATATCACTGGAGCACTGAAACCAGCTTTCTTACATTAAGAAGGCCCCCCTGCACCCTTGTGGCAAAACTGTTAAGCCAATGAACCCATCTGGGTTGGGGATTGCTGGAATAAGACTCACTGTTGGCCTTTCCCTTTGTTTACTTTTTAAAATAGTTTAACTTCACTTGTGTTACAGCTTGTGGTTTGCACTCAGTTTACTGTAGCTGCTCAGAGCTTGCACTGCTGCCCTGAAAGCAAATCATTTGTGCATTGTGAAACATTGACACATTTTTGTAACCCTAGCCCTCCACAGAATAGACACATTCTGTTAGTATTGCACCAACATCTGGTCCATCTATCTTATTCCCATCTAGTTACTACAGTCTGTACCTTCTATAATGGCTGGTCAGTTTCCCACCATTTCTCCAGGCAGCCTGATTTACATGGGCATCATGAGGCAACAGAGCAATTGCTCATATATACTGACGGGTCTACTTCAAATAATTGAAGTTTCAGAACACAGATCATCAGATTATCGAAGACCAGATGACTGAAGTTCTGAAACATCGAATATAAAAAAAAAATCTAAAAAGAAAAAAGTCTTCTTTGATATTTTACTCCATATCCCCTGCTACTTAAATATACCAACTCCAAGATTGCACCGCAGTGAGGAAAATGATAAATTTCCCATTCTACGCTGTACAGCAATCTCCATTCAGGATGTTCAGTGTTTCAGAACTTCAATCATCTAGTCTTCCATGATCTGATGATTGATGTTCTGAAACTTCGGTCATTTGAAGTAGACCCATACTGACAACCAGTTACTGCTAAAACAAACTAATACAACATGTGAGAGCTGTATCTATACTATGAATTTGGAATCGATTATCTCATAAAACAACAAATCAGAGATCAAACATGTTGTCAGCACACACAATATACCTCTTGCACATAAGCTCAGAACACATAAACCCACATACATGGAGGTAATCGCTAGAAACCTAACTAAAGATCAGAGACCTCCACCTACTGCACACAGTGCAGACCCAACAGAATCCACTACACATAATAATACAGACACCATTGTCTCAGCCAATAAGCCCCTCCAGCAAAACACCTCAAAACCAAATGTCTTGCTCATAAGTGACTTCATAGTGAGGCACACAGCTGTCCCCCTCACCATGCTGGGCAAGGAGAAGGTTACAGTCAGCTAACTGTCAGTGGCCATGGTCCGTCAGATCATGCACATACTCAAGTCCTTCAACAAGTACCATTATGACTCTGTCACAGCCCATGTTGCAGTGAGTGATTGGAGATGTACCTCGCTATAATATATGAAGGTGCTTGCCTGCCCCACAGTGGCCTTTTTAGGCAATGTCAGAACAACTAAAGTCCCAATGTAAAAGAATTGACTACAGACAAACTGAAGGTTATGCTGCTTAATGCAAGCAGTGTAAATCAAAAACTGCACTCACTGGAAAAACTCCTTACCTTGGAAGATGCCATGTCTGTGCAGTCACACAGACATGGTTCAAGGCTGCAGAGAGCATCCTGGCCAAGCAAAGGTACAATGCCTTTCACACATTCATACATCAAAATGAGCATGAAAGAGCCAAAGGCAGAGGTGTGTACATCTCCATTAAAGACAAATACACTGCAAGACTGCTCAAAGAGGTTGACTCCATAGAGCTACTCTACTTCCAACTAACTGTATGTAAAAACCCCTTCCATATAGGACCCCACAATGAACCACAAGTAATACTCTACCTACTTGGACCTACTTGAGTCACTCATGATACAGCCAAATACCTTGGTCATGTGTGATTTCAACTATCCTTCCATTGATTTGGAGTCATATATGTGCACAAACACACTCACCCTAAGGTTCCTGGACTTTGGTATTACAAATGCTGTGTAACAGATAGTCTGCACCCCCACAAGGGACTTGAATGTCCTAGACTTATTAATGACCAACATAGTGCTTTTATGCACTAACCCATGTGTGTTGGCCCCCCTGGTCAGGTCAGATCACAATTCAGTCTTGTTCACATTCACAATCATACCCAGCACCCTCTAAAGAGTAGAAAGGGTGAAACATTTATCCAAAGCAAACTATAGGCTCCTAACCAATGCCATACATAGTTGAAAACCCATTGTTACCACTGTCAGCAATGACTGCTATACAGAGGTGTACACAAATGGCCTGTATAAACACCTATACAAATATATAGAGTCAGCTGAACGTGAATGGATGTAAACAAGTTCCTCACAGAAAACAAGTCACCCTGCTGGGCATCAAGCATACATAGGTTATACAACAAGTGGAAGAAAGTAATGTCTAAGAACAATAGGGAACTAACTCAGCAGGGGAAGGACACCCTCAACAGCTTGAACAAGGAAATTAGCTATCTTTAAAAGTCCTCTAAAGCCATGTACAAACCTAAAGTAGCATCCCTTGCTAAAGGTAATCAGGAGGCATTCTTTAGCTACATAAGAAATCTAAAAGTGAAGGGCCAGCTTTGTGTCAAACTAGTAGTGTATGGTACCACTCATACTGACAGTGAGGACATCATCAACCTGCTACCAGATAGTTTGAGGCAAACTTCACCCCACAGCCCCATCCCCACCAGGCATACCCCAAAACATACCTGTCATCAGTCCTCTACCTAGTAACCTCCTGTGAACCTAAGGTAACATCTGCCTGGGCTTCAGGCCAGTGTCTGATCCTGCCCTGGTGGGATGGTTGGATATTCAATAATCTGATATAGATGATTACATCAGCATTGTCTGTTGAGCATGTAGTGGTAAACCAGCATTGTCTGTTGAGCATATGAAGATAGCAGTGTCCTGCATGCTGGTATAAAAATATCTCTGTAATGTCAAGTAATATCTATTACACACACACACACACACACACACACACACACACACACACACACACACACACACACTTGACTGCAGTGAGAACTGAATCCCTACCTATGTAAGTACGCAGACTACAGAACACAGTGGTATACACAAGTGCCACAGCACAAATCTGACTTTTACATGTCTGCAGGACAACTTATATGGGATGACATCAGCAGAGCATGTGGGAGACAAGAGGTTGGGAGGGCTGCATGAAATGGATGTGTAGGCTTCTGCAAGTATGAAAAGACTAGCAAGCCATACCATTGGAGAAGTAGCTGTGGGATAGCACATCTACTCTGCTGAGTAGACACACACACACACACACACACACACACACACACACACACACACACACACACACACACACACACACATACATACACACACACACACACACACACACACACACACACACACACACACACACACACACACTGTTGACTGCAATGAGAACAGAACCCCTACCTATCTAAGTATACAGATTATAGAACTCAGTACTTTACGCATGTTCAGTGACACAAATTTGACTTTTACATGGCTGTGGGTGTGAGGCCTGCATGGGCACATACAGTCATAGGTTCATATGAGGCCAGTAGTCTAACTGTAGAGTGTGTCCTAGGTGTGTAGAAGCCTAGCTGTGTAAAAACACAAGTACCCTTATTGAGCATAGTTGGATGTTTGAGTTTAGCAGAGCAAGGTTGCCAGCACCATTGACTGCCTTGCCCATGAGGGAGCACACATTATATATTCAACTTTATAGTGTGCTTGATATATGTGTGCATAAAATACTGAGCCCCCATGGTTGTATTGCTAGGGGGGTGGATAACACATGTATGTATTGTGAATATATGATGTATACTGAGAATGCACCCTGAAAAACTGATTATATGTACAGACGATTAGCTGAATTTAGACTGTCACCTCCAGAGAGAGGTGACAACAATGTAACCATGTTGTATAGCCAAGTGGACTGAATTAAGTGTATCAAGTAGACACATTAGTGACATGAAGAGCTATATATGGAATATTTGTGGGGGACAGGTACTCCAGACTGGATTTTTGTAATGGCTAAAAGCATTAATTGAATGTCTCCTGTTTTCTAGACAATCTGTTTTTCCCCATTTCTGCAATGTTGTGCTTCACACAAACAAGATAAGCTTAGCCAAACTCTTTTTTGGGACATGGCGCATCATGCAAAAGTGGAATTAAAAGAAGACAAAGAGGACAAGATAATAAAACTAAGAGTCACATATGCAAAATCTGTAAAAGCACAGTAAGAATTGATAGTACACATCACACATTTTTACATATGTCAGCATCTGAATCCTTACACCAGTGCAGCTTCAGAAAAGAGAAGGGATGCTTTAGTCATATTTGCCATATAAACAGCTTTGCATCAACAAAATGAAGTCATTCTTCACACAGCCAACTGCATCAGAATGTACACTGCTATCAGACCATCCACTGTGATTTGTACATTCGACACTTCCCCACTCAGGCATAATAGATAAACTCTCCCAGCTAGGCATCAACCCATATATTACTAGATGGGCAGCTAACTGGCACACTGATAGAATCCACTCAGTCAAAATAGGGGAAGTCACCTCTAGCAGTAGACCCGCAATGAGCGGTGTACCCCAAGGATCAGTCTTGGGACCTCTACTGTTTGAGATATACTTTTCTGAGGTGTAAGCCAAAATCAGTGGTTTGTGGCTGACCACATTTGCAGATGACTGCAAGCTGGGCACTGTCTTAAATTCTTCTAGTAATGTGAACATCCTCCAAGAGGGCTTTACCCAAACTAATGACTGGTGCCAGAAGCATGGTCTCAAACTGAATGCCAAGAAATGTATCATTATCCCCTTTGAGGAAATGAGATCCCCACTAATTATCAGATTAATGACAATGTACTAAGCATGCAATCAGTAGTAAGGGACTTGGACACCCAGGTTGATAGCAACCTGACTTTTGACCACCACGTTGCCTCCATTGTGTGGAAGGCTTTCTACATGGCCCACCTCATAAATAAGGGTATTTCATCCAAGAGCAAGGAGGTGATACCATCCCTGTACTCCTCCCTTATCAGACTCATTATCGAGTGCAATGCCCCCTTCGGCATGTACCTTACCAAGCACATGCAGCAGCTGGAGAGACCACAGAGGTTCCTGACCAGGAAAATCCAGGGTCTCAAACACCTATCCTATACAGATAGACTAAAAGCCCTGTCCTTCTACTCAGTCTCATGCAGACTGCTCAGAGTTGACCTGTGTCTGGCATACAGGGCCATCTCTGACCCAGCCTTGATGGAGCTGCTGATGTGGGCCAGATATGGGAGTCAGGATAACTGCCAGGGTTGCCAGCACAGACATTCAAGATAATTCCCAGGCCATTACACATGACTTGGCAGTTGATGGTGTGGTATCCCTTGTGGTTAATGTAGATTCTACCCTGCTCACCAGGTGGTGCTTTAATGTGTACATGAGTGTAATCTATGGTACCCAATACTTCAGGGTAGTGCGCTACATGGTAAAACAGTTCCATATTGCTGGCCCTCTCTTCAGAACTATGGAAGAAAAATATGTGCTCACTGGCATGTATGAGCATAGCATCGAGAAATTGGTGGAGTATCCTGGAGGCTGATGCCTGTAACACACCCTGCAAGTGTAACCTGACACACACCCCTGACATCAGCATTCACTGTTGCCATGCATTCAACACGAACACAGTGGAAGTGCCTACACGAAGTGAGCATCCCTACATGGCTACTGTTTTTTGAGATTCAACAATTCTAATGAGTTTTGACCTCATTTGCATCTTAGTTAGTAACAGTGTAGGCAGGAAAACTGCACGGGAGGATATTACTTTGGCTATATATCTGCACAGAGGAATACATGTTTTAATAAAATGGGACTGTAATCCATCAGCTACATAATGCATATGCTTACATTACAGTATAATAGTCGGTTTCATGACACTGAAACATTTTAGCAGCCTGCATTACTTACAAGTATATTCTTCATTTGGAGATGGGGGAGCGAAGCTGCATTTATGGCATGGCACTTAAAAAGGTATTTTTATATTTGTTACTCTGAATTTCCAACATCCACAATGTATAATTAGGTAATAATATGTGTGGTGTTACATGTTAAGATTTGTTCTATACAAATGTAAGAGCTTTTATTTGCTCTTGTTTCTGTGTAGACTCCTTTCTGTGGCTTTATTCAGAAAGTTTTGGAATATACAGCCAACACAAACACAGAGTCTACACGGTTGGTTTAGATATTGTTGAATTGCTCTACCATGTTAGTTTGCTTCATTAGCATAAAACCCAGCTACTTATACTGTAATTTGCATGCCACAAAAGTTTTAGTATTTGCACATGAGTGCACACCACCACGCAGAGATTACTGAACCTAAAACTTTTTGTGGCTGTGTAATGCACACACAGTCAAAATGATCATGTAAGCTTTATTGAATTCCCATGAGTATTTTGATAATTGATCAATTTACATATTCCACACTGTCTTCCACCAAAATAATGTGATTGCACTTCCTCCAGTCTTCCTTCTAGTATCACTTTGTATTTTCCTTCTGCCAAACAAAAATATTTATTGTCAATGCTTCCCCTGGGTAAATTTTATTATAATTTAAAACAATTTAGAATTTAACATACACTTGAAGTCTTTTTCGGACTTGCAACACTTTTGATTAATTCCACTATTAGACCACACAATGTTCCCATCGTATGTCCAGTTAAAGTACATGTATCCATTTCAAACCATAACCAACCTGCTGTTTGACAAATGTAGAATTGCACTCCATGTATACTATTTCTTTCATTGAGGAAATGCATCCATCACAAGCAAGGGTGACATGCATATAAAGTTAACTAATAACATAAGTTATATACATTGTAACTTGTAAAATATAGATTATAGATTGTAACCTAGAAGTTATAAAGTTATCCAGAATAATAATATTCACCCAGAATCCACTCTCATCAGGCTTTTACTCATCTGCTTTGCTTTCTATTTGGTCTCTGTATATGTAACAAGTTCTCTCTAGGGTGCTTAATATCTTCTGTCTTATCTATAATGCTCTTTATTCTCACTCTAGACTTATCATTTTTGAACAATAATTTATTTTTACCTTTACTCTTAAATGTGATCACCATGCCCCTTACCTCCCTTATCTTGTACAGGAGTTACTCTATTCCAGATTCATCTTCTGTTTCCATTTTTTTAGTTATGGACTTTTTTTGTGACATCAGTACCAAAGTCATCAAGGCTTTTATAAGCTCTCACTTTTTATCTTTATATCAATTTAATAAAAACAAATCTTTAATAAAACATTCCTCTGTTCCTATTATTGTACCTATTAATCCACCCAAATCTGATTTGAATCACTACAGGTCCCCAAAGTCCCACATGTATTTCCATGTGTTCCAAACTACTTTATCTCCAGCAGACCATGAAGACTTGAGGAAACATAATTACTAACCTTTCTGCAGTATAAAAGTATGTGTGCAGGAACTTCTGTATGAAGTTCCTGCATTCCTCTATTTTGTTGCATATATAAGTGCTGAAGTTATATGCTCCCATTCAGTGTTATTCAGCATCAATACCCACTTTTCAAACCAATCCTATTTCATCTTTACATACGACTTATCTTCTAATTCCAATATAGCCTCATAGGCTCATCATAGCACTCTCTTCATGGCTGCTGATTCTACCCTAGCTTCCAGAATGAGATCTATCAGCGGGGTTGCTATTGTTATCTGTGCTGTTACCCTTAGATTCCCACCATTCTAGTGTAAAACCTAAGTAATGTATATAGTAACCTTCTTGTAGGTTAAATTCCTCTTTTAACTGTACCCATATTTTTAACACATCCCCCTTAACTAGCTGCTCCCAGATCCTTAGATTCATATTTTTCTCCTGCACATATCTAAGGCTGTTCCCCTCACTCTACCTCTTATTTTCCTAGCTTGCACCCAATAGGGAATATATTTCTGATACTGCCTCTTTCAGTGTCAACAGTTTTCCCATACTTTGATTCATATAGATAGACAACCTATCTTCCTCAACCACTTCTTCAACTTCCTTCCACACCATCAAAGATTATTGTTCTTGGCTACCCGTTTCCTAGCCAAGCACCATCATTTTCCCTTAGTTTGATAACTCTGAATTTGCAATAGATATTTGAGTGGCTCTATGGAATATTTTTAGAGTTGGCATACTAATCTTGCCCTTTTCATTAGATAAAAACACCTTGTCCCAGTTCACCCTTTCCTTTATATGTTCCCTATAAAACTCTTTCAACTCTTTACTAATTCCTTTCCATATATTATCTTCTTGGTACTACTATGCTTGCCCTGTATATAACACTGGTGGCACAGTAAGTATTTTTACAGCTAATATCTTACTTTCCTCCTGCATATATATCATCTCCACTGCATTAGCTTACTAATTATAGCTGTAGAATGTTTTTTTTTACTCACATCTCCTTCCCTGCTTGTTGATCATCTTGTTTTATCCATACTCTCAGACACTTCATCCTTACATGTCCCCAAAAGGTCTGGTAAGTTTGAACTTTATCGAAGGAAGGGACATCATTTGTTACTATAGTTTTAGTTTTGGATTACTTCACTTTGTAGCTTTACAGTCTGCTGAACAAATGCAGTTCATCAAATAGTATCATCCCATCATTTCCTGGGTCTGAGATGTCCAGAAATATAAAAAAGCAATGCAAAAAAGAGAAAGAAAAAGTCAACAGCTTAGCAACACTGAAACCTTTTATTAAAACACAAAGTTTTCAGATAAAAATCCTTCTTCAGTGTGATACCAAATAAAATACAAAATCAATTAAATAGAAAATAAGCATAATCACAAGACACAGCTCAACTAATCATATAATAAAAGCAATTGATCCATAAAATCAACTTCATTTCAGACATAATTGTTTCTGTTTAAGAACAGGTTTAATACTAATCATTTTATTAATACTAGGTTCATGGTCTGCCCTTAGTTTTATTATCCAAGCATATTCTTTTAAATCTAAGCTGTTATTCATATCACCTCCCCTTAGAGTTTTATGTAGTATATCAATCACTCTGAATGTAAAATCATGCTGAGTACTATTCTCATCTATGTGTTTAGCCAAAGCATTAGTTAATATAGCTCTATGAATGTCTTCTACTATGTCAGCAATGCAAGTACTCCATTCTTCTGAGGTGGCCAATACTTCTGAGGGTTTTCAGAGGGCTACCCCATTATACAACTGAATTTACCAGAGAAAATGACCAGTCACAAATGGAATCCATCCAGAGGGTGGTCCAACAGCAGAAAGAGAGGAAGAGGAACACGCAATGGCTCACAAACACGGACCAAGGTGAACCAACACAAAATAATGACTGCTCTGTGATTCATTTGTCATATTTAAAACTTTCCATTGCTGATATTAGCTTGCTTAGCCAAGGTATGAAAGTTATTTCCAATGGGAGGTCAATGGGAGAATAAACTAAAATGCAGAGAGTTACATTGGCAAAAACAGTATGTGCAATATGTAGCTCTTTTTTGTTTTAAATTAGGTATTGTGTATTTAAATTAATGTGAGCTGAGGCTGAATTACTTAGTTTCAATTAGAAATTATTATTTTTAATTGTTTTATTACACAAGTAATCATTTTTATTTGTACTTAGTATATATATATATATATATATATATATATATATATATATATATATATATATATATATATATATACTTGTGATTTGTATTTAAAATCAGTTCTGATGAAGTCCTGAACATATTGGACAAAAGCGTTTAATTCTATTAAAGCCGTTTTACATATGTGCCAGTTTTGTTGGCTTTAGTGTTATATTGCAGGAATTATTTGGAGTTACTGGTCATTTTTATTCTGGTACCTTACCATTATTTTGGGGTTATAATAGCTAGTCAGCCAGCTGGAATAAAGCATTGACATAATCTAGCATTTAGGAGATGAGAATAGAGGATTCTCTTAAAGCTAAGCTTACTGTCTCTTTCCCTAAGTAGTCTCTGTGGGGTATTCCATTTCTTGGAGCTATAATTGGAGTAAAGACCTTCCCCTGCCAAGTTCTGGGATTTAGATTGTTGAGACAGGAATTTATCTTTAGAGTGGAGAGGGGTTATACCCCAGCAGGAGGCTATGAAGGGGAGGGCATTCATCTGGGTGGTGAAGTATGGAATGAGCAGTTTTTAGCTGAATTAATTTAAGATAGTTTGGGAATTCCACCCAGTTTATTTTTGAGAATGCAAGTCAGTGAAGAGGTCAAGTAAGCAAATTAGCAGTGAATATGGCAATTTTTATTGTAGCATTGTTCAATTTTTCCTAAGAGGCTGTTGTGTATGTTAATGAGGATAGGGGCATCACATTGCAGTGTTGGTTAGAGATGAACATAAACAATAGATTTATATCCTAGGTCAGTGAGAAATTACTTGTCTCTGTATAAAGCTCCAAGCCTTTGCTGTATTTTCTTTATGACACTACTTATATGAATGTGAAACCTGAGCTTACCGTTAATTATTAGACCAAGGAGCTTGGTGGTGAAAACCTAGTCAAGTTTAATGTTTTGAGCAGAAGAAATAGTAAACTTACTCAGATTTTGGGAACTGGTTTCAAAGAGGAAGAGCAACATTTTTTTTTGTTTTGTTTTGTTTTTTAGCAGTATATGAAAGCTTAAGAGATATCTTTATAGTCTTGTTCCAGACAGTTCATAGCAATTTAAGATCTCGTTCTGTTTGGCCAACACTGTCCTACCTCCTTCTTTACTATAATCAAATGTCTTTGCAAGCAATTTATTCTTCTACCCATCTCTGCCTGTACTCAACTCTAAATACAAAACTAGCGTAAT
This sequence comes from Protopterus annectens, assembly GCF_019279795.1. Lineage (NCBI taxonomy): Eukaryota > Metazoa > Chordata > Ceratodontiformes > Protopteridae > Protopterus > Protopterus annectens. The sequence continues at coordinate 771,140,684 of NC_056746.1, read as the reverse complement.
GCATTATCCCTTCTTGTAATACTTAAGACCAGCTTAACTTATAATTTTTGAATTTGGGGTCACTTACATCACTCATTATGATTGTAATCCATTTCACTGCTGACTACTGCTTTATGAAGAATTTTCTTCTCACAAGAGCCTAGTACCATTTTTTTAAATATCCTAACAGCTGTATTGCTATATGCATATTTGTTTTTCAAGAAGGTGAGCATTTCTAAATTCCTGCAAACCTTGTAAAGTTTGACTGTGTACTATTCACTTGTAGTACATGGAATACTGCAATTATTCTCCAGAACCAGGGAAAAGATGAACTTGTTAAGCACATTTCAGCAGGAAAACCTCTCTTAATGGTGCTTACAAGTGCTAAACATAATCATGTTAAGCATCACTAAGTGTTATTAAGACTGGGTTTTGAACCAGGGACTAGCACTGAACAAGACCAACCAGCAGAGACCATTTAAAAGCTGTTTGATACGTTACTCTGTCACACTTAAAACTGTAGCAGAATGAAGTGTCCAGCTTTTGAATCACTTCTGTCTTCAGTGGAATACTTTATACTTAGGGTAACGTCCAATTTAAGGCTCAAGAAGTACTGCTAGGAGAAGATGTTGAAGTGTATAAAGTGAAGTAAATAGATGGATGCATGGTCTTCTAATGATCTAATGTTTTAAAGATTAGAATAAGAACCCTCATTCGTCTACCTAATTAACTGAATACACCACTTAAAACTTCAAAACAAATCTTTATTCCTCCCACAGGGAGGGTATTTGACAGAGAGACAGTCTCCTAAATCTGCTAACTAAAGTAATTTTATCTGGACTAATCCTTTGTACTCTGTTTCTTGTTAGTCCTGTCACCCTCTGGGTCACAGGTGGAATATCAGACCTGACATGAGCTTTCTGGATTACCTCGGTCTACAGTTTTTGGAATTTGGGAACTTATGTGGACAGTGACCTAACCTTTGGCCAACATGTGTCCATTGTTGTGAGAAAGTCCTTCTATATTGCACAGTTTATAAACAAAGGGATTGTGTCTAGATCTAGGGATGTCATTGTCCCCCTTTACTCAGACATCATTAGGCCAATCATTGATTATAATGCATCATTTTGCATGTATCTGTCCAGACATATGCACCAAAAGGATCACCCACAGAACCGCCTTACTAAAAGTGTACAAGGCCTAAACATGTCTTACATGGACTTACTCAAAGCTCTGTCACTATACCCTGTATCCAGCAGACTGCTAAGAGATGGCCAGTGTCTGGCATACAAGGCATCCCTCAACCCAATACTGATGGATTTATAAGTCAAATGGTATTAGAAATACTTGGTCAAGGGATCAAAACCTCTTCTGCAGCCTCAACAGAATGGTTTGAAGGGAGAGGTATATATTGCAGAGGATACTGCTGCTATGAAACAGATTTTCCATCCATGTTAAACAAACTTCATCCCTGTCCATATTCAAATGCAACTTGGATCTATGGATGGGAAAGAGAAAATTTACCCCAGACTCCCCTTGTACTACTAATGGACAGAGGCAGCTCCTACATTCCTTACTTTATACATGGGTCCCCTCAAATTATCTATGATATGATCTCAGTTATTATCACTGGGAGCAATATATAATTATTGACTATGGGACAGGTAAGACCAATTTAACACCAAATGGGATAGGTTAATCAAGAAACAAAATGGAAATTGTCTAGGCATAAAATGGCCCATAAGGACATCCAGACTAGTACTTACCTGTTAACCAAGGCTGTTAATTTAATCGTTGCAAGGCATCTTACATCATTAGCACCTAACTCCCAGGATACATGAACATGTGTAGTGGTCTGTAGGATGACGTTGGTGATCAAGAATTAGAAGAGGAGGAGGAGTGTGAAAGCAGTTCCAAGGATTAAATGGTGGAAGTTAAAAAAGGGTGATTGTGAAGTGGAGTTTAGGGAAGAGTTAAGACAGGCACTGGGAGGCAGTGGAGAGTTACCGAATAGCTGGGTAACTACAGCAGAACTAGTAAGGGAGACTGCTAGAAAGGTGCTTGGTATGACATCTGGACAAAGGAAGGAGGACAAGGAGACCTAGTGGTGGAATGAGGAAGTACAGGAGAGTATACAGAGGAAGAGGCTGGTGAAGAAGAAGTGGGATTGTCAAAGAGATGAAGAAAGTAGACATGAGTATAAGGAGATGAGGCGCATGGCAAAGAGAGAGGTGGCGAAAGCTAAGGCTAAGGCGTTTGGAGAGTTGTATGAGAGATTGGACATTAAAGAGAGAGAAAAGGACCTGTAACAATTGGCTAGACAGAGGGACAGAGCTGGGAAAGATGTGCAGCAAGTAAGGGTGATAAAGGATAGTGAGGAAAAGGTACTCACAAGAGAGGAGTGTGTGTTGAGTAGATGGAAAGAGCATTTTGAGAGGCTGATGAATGAAGAGAATGAGAGAGAGAGAAGGTTGGAGGATGTGGGGATAGTGAATCAGGAAGTGAAACAGATTAGCAAGGAGGAAGTAAGGACAGCTATGAAGAGGATGAAGAATGGAAAGGCTGTTGGCCCAGATAACATCCCAATGGAAGCATGGAGGTGTTTAGGAGAAATGGCAGTGGAATTTTTAACTAGATTGTTTAATGAAATTTTGGAAAGTCAGAGGATGCCTGAGGAGTGGAGAAAAAGTGTTTTGGCACCTATCTTTAAGAATAAGGGTGATGTGCAGAGCTGCAGTAACTACAGAGGGATAAAATTGATCAGTCACAGCTTGAAGTTATGGGAAAGAGTATTAGAAGCTAGGTTAAGAAGGGAAGTGATGATTAGTGATCAGCAGTATGGTTTCATGCCAGGAAAGAGCACTACAGATGCAATGTTTCCTCTGAGAGTGTTATTGGAGAAATACAGAGAAGGTCAGAAGGAGTTGCATTGTGTCTTTGCAGACTTGGAGAAAGCATATGACAGGGTGCCTAGAGAAGAGTTGTGTTATTGTATGAGGTTGTCGGGAGTGGCAGAGAAGTATGTAAGAGTGGTACAGGATATGTATGAGGGTAGTGTGACAGTGGTGAGGACTGCAGTGGGAGTGACAGATCCATTTAAGATGGAGGTGGGATTACATCAAGGATCAGCTCTGAGCCCTTTCTTATTTGCAGTGGTAATGGACAGGTTGACAGATGAGATCAGACAGGAGGCCCCGTGGACTATGATGTTTGCAGATGACATTGTGATCTGTAGTGAGAGTAGGAATCAGGTTGAGGAGACCCTGGAGAGGTGGAGATATGCTCTAGAGAGTAGAGGAATGAAGGTCAGCAGGGCTAAGACAGAATATATGTGTGTAAATGAGAGGGAGGGTAGAGGAATGGTGAGGATGCAGGGAGTAGAGTTGGTAAAGGTGGATGAGTTTAAGTACTTGGGATCAACAGTTCAGAGTAATGGTGAGTGTGGAAGAGAGGTGAAGAAAGGAGTACAGGCAGGGTGGAATGGGTGGAGAAGATTGTCAGGAGTGATTTGTGACAGACAGGTACCAGTAAGAGTGAAAGGGAAGGTCTCCAAGTGGGTAGTGAGACCAGCTATATTATATGGGTTGGAGACGGTAGCATTGTTGAAAAGGCAGGAGTCAGAGCTGGATGTGGCAGAGTTAAAGATGTTAAGATTTGCACTGGGTGTGACCAGGATGGACAGAATTAGGAATCAGTATATTAGAGGGTCAGCTCAGGTTGGACAGTTTGGAGACAAAGCAAGAGAGACGAGATTGCGTTGGTTTGGACATGTGCTGAGGAGGGATGATGGGTATATTGGGAAAAAGATGCTAAGGATGGAGCTGCCAGGTAAGAGGAAAAGAGGAAGGCCTAAGATAAGGTTTATGGACATGGTGAGAGAAGACATCCAGGCAGTTGGTGTGACAGAGCAAGATACAGAGGATAGGAAGAAATGGAAAGAGATGATCCACTAACGGGAAAAGCCGAAAGATGATGATGGTCACAGCTGTGGACTATGAACTAGTTTGTACAACCTTAAATCAGTATCTATCACTGAAATCTGACTAAAGGATAACTACAGGAAACAACAGACCAGGATCAATGCAAGATAGGGGATGCCCTAAACTAAATATAAAATGTGCCAAACTGTCCTCAATACTAATAGCAAAGAATAATGCTACCTCAGGCATGGAGCAAAATAAGCTTCTCTAATAAATAGCACTAGGGATAACATCAAAAGTCTCCCTCCATACTAGTCAATGCAGTGTCATGAAACAGCAATCAAAGAAACCTCACTGGAGTATAGGTATACCTATTAAAATATTATTCGAATTACTCTGAGCGAGCTTTATGAAATTCCAACTGACTAGAATGCTAGCAATCATAAATATGATGCAATTACTGACAGAAGGAAATAGAACTAACTCAAATTCTAATAGCTGGTGAGTCCAGAATGTATTACTAAAAATATCATCCATCAACCTTCAAGAAGATCAAAGTCCTATTTAAAGTATTTGTTAATGATGTTAATATGAATCGTCTACATCCCTCATTACACATACCCAAAATTCGAAAAGCTATACAAACATTTTCATATATAAGCAAAGTTTTTTTAAATCTACATTATTCCCCTTATTTAGTGCTTATATTATACTAAAGCCAATGTTTTTACAATGTTTGGTGTTGAAATTTAAAATACTTGGGTAACTTTCATTCATGGTGATATTCAGAAGTAGATGACACATTGTACAGACTTTGGAAGTGACGGACTGTTGTAGTGCTCCAACATGGAGCACTACAGCTGTCTAATAGATCACACCTCATACAAATGTAACTGTCCACAGGCAAAGACAATGTAAATTAGCCATGTGCTCTGCCCCAGAGCCATACACTGAAATGGCATGGTAGAGGGATTCAAAGACAAACTTGCAATGAGATTAAATGTCATAGCTTTACAGTGTATACCTATCAGTTTCTGTGGCAGTAGAGGATTATGTTTCATAGATGTGTGTGTGTGTGTGTGTGTGTGTGTGTGTGTGTGTGTGTGTGTGTGTGTGTGTGTGTGTGTGTGTGTGTGTGTGTGTGTGTGTTTATGTGTGTCTGAGGTGGGTTGGTGTTGCTCTATATGTGTGATGGGTGAGTAAGTGTGTTTGTATATTTATTTTGTGTGTGTGTGTGTGTGTGTGTGTGTGTGTGTGTGTGTGTGTGTGTGTGTGTGTGTGTGTGTGTATATGTTCCTCTACATCACTGAGAATTTCCTATGCAAAACAATCTGCCACTAAGCAAAATGGTGGTTTGAACCTTCTATATATATATTTATTTACTAACTAATAACAAAACATTGTATGCTTTTAGAAGCTACTACAATTAATTTAGATATGATAGCTTGGGCTCCAACAGAGATGTTAGCCAGTGTTCCTTGCTTATTTTACAAATGCTATAAATAAAAAAAAAGAAAATATATATATATATATATATATATATATATATATATATAGTGATTGAACTCACATTAATGACTCACATATACCTGACAAAAAGCCATCAACTTAAACATAAACACCAAAGTACATTGCTTCTAGACATAATCTCAGAGCATGCAATCGGGCAAGCCACCTTACAACCATTCAGACTGTCTCCTACTTAAATATACCATCTCTGAGATCACACAACAATGGGTAAATGGAAAAATTATTTTACCCCTCTATTCAACAATCTTGGACAGTATGAGCAGTAATGTGTCATTCGATCAAAAATAATAAGATAAAAGGGCAACAAATTCTTAATCAGTCAAAAAAATCAGTAACTAAACATGTTCTACTCATATTGCTGTTTGTTGGAGAGACAGGCACATGTCTCAGAGAATTCCCTTTCTTTGGAACAGGCTTCCTTTCTATGTGAAGCAGAGATCTTATCTAACTCTATGCAGGAGAAACCTGGACCAGAAGATAGGAAATTGGAAATACAGCCTTGGTGAAGCAACTGTGTCTTCAATGGACAGAGCCTTGCCATAAGTAAGTCTTGCCGTAGTTAACATATATCCCTTAAAAAAACCTTTAAGGCACATAAACCTGTAGGATATAATTGGGATGCTTGTCTAGGCTTATAATGGCCCAAGTGGTCATTAGCGCAGTATACACCTATGAACCTATGAAGCTATATATAAAACAAAAGAAATATGGCACTGTCAGACAGACTGAAAAATATTTAATGTGAAAGCCGAAACACCAAGAAGCAAAGACATATGAATACAAGATGGGCTTTAACATGGGTCCTTCTGGAGACTTGTTCTACTCTCCCCACTGCAGCCAGTGATTTTCATTAGATCCAGTACAGTAAAATAGATCTTGGTTTATTCTAGCTCAGTAGTAAGAACTCCACCCATGTATGTGTGTGTGTGTGTGTGTGTGGGGGGAATGCATATTTATATACTGTATATATCTATATTATATATATATATATATATATATATATATATATATATATATATAGAGAGAGAGAGAGAGAGATAGATGTGTGTGTGTGTGCGTGCGTGCGTGCGTGTGTGTGTGTGTGTGTGTGTGTGTGTGTGTGTGTGTGTGTATATATATATATATATATATATATATATATATATTAACTATGGATAAATAATCTGGGTCATGTATGAAAAGAATCTAGAGAGGTCTATTTTATGTACCTTGTTAAAAATCCCATTTGATGTCCTCTTGCTTTTCATTCAGCTGGAAACTAATCAGAAATTATGCCATATCTTCATTCTGGTTCACTGAAAATCTTATGAATCTCTTGTATCAGCTATTTGTACACCATTCATCATATTCCAGTTACAGATTGACAGACTCCTTAGTGAGCTAATTTAAAGGATTTCAACTTTAATTCATACACAGTAAGGAGCTGTTAGCTCCAGTATTTAATTCAGGCATAGCGAGGAAGTGCTATAGTCATGACCCTGAGAACTTGCCGAAGGATTACTGCAGGTGCCAGTGATTACTGAAGCCTATCTTGAATCCCTTCTTTAATGCCCATATTTAAAAGGCAGAATCATAGCTCAGTAATAGCTGCAGGGTCCAGGCTACAGTCTGGAAGTATGTAGGATGTTCTGCATGTTCTCCCCAGGTCTGCATGGGTTACCACAGCTTCCTCCCAACTCGTAAAAACATGCTGGTTGATTGGATAATAGGATTATACGAGATTACTAGGCTATCGATCTGGAGGTCATTTTAAGCCTAGCCATTTCAACCCAATGTAATACTGTAAAAGCACTAGTCAGTAATCTAGATTGCATTTAGTGATGACTACCCATGTCCAGTAGGGTTGTGGTTGCTATCCCTGGTAAGAATTTATGATGCCCCATCCACTCATCCAGGTTCCTCTTGAACAGTGTCATAGAGGTGCTCTGTTTTACATGAATTGGTAGCCTGTTGCAAAGATGTGTCAGTCACTGGGAGATGAATCTGTCACTCCAGCATGTCCTATTTAAGTCACAGGCCATATTTAAGTCCCTGAAACAGGTAGCCCTAGACCCATTTGATTTATGGATATCCAGTAAGTTCATTAGGTTTGGGTCTTGGGTTGCTGTAAGTCTCCCCTAAGAAGTCTATACAATACAAAGTATAGTGACAGGGATAGACGGTCCGTGTAAGGCACATGCTGGAGGCCCTTGCTCTTCTTTGTTAGAAATCTCTGAGGTCTCTCTAATTGCTATAGATGATTAGTACGGTACATACCGAATGGGGCGTTATACTCAATTATGGGCAGGATAAGTGCCGAGTGTATGGGGGTTATAACTTCTTTTGCTCTTGAAGAAATGCCTTTACTAATCAAGTGAGCTATGTGAAAAGCTTTCCTTACAACAGTAGACACGAAGTCGCAGTCAACCCAGGTCATCCCAGGTCCGTTCAATTCATGGGTACTTAAGGTATTGTTATTGATTTGATAATGTGAAGGGACATTGTTTGTGCCAAAGGGAATGATGATGCATTTGTTTGCATTCAGTTTGAGACTGTGACCAATACAGCAGTTGTTGGTTTGTGTTAGACCCACTTGGAGTATACTGACATCATTTGGGGATTCAGTGATTGGACTTAGTTTGCAGTCATGTGCAAACTTGGTCAGCCACAACTCTTTAGTTTTGACCTGAAGTTCTGAGAAATATATACCAAACAGTAGAGGGGACCAGCAATGACCCATGTGGCACCCCGCTGGTAACAGGTCTGCTGGTTGATATGGAGTCACCCACTTTGATAGTGTGTGTGTCTAATTTGTAAGCCAGTTGGCAACCCACAAAGGGGTTTATATTCAGCTTTCTAAGTTTATCATTAATGCCTGAATGTTGGATTTTGTCAAAAGCCTTTGCCAAATCTAGGTATGCTGTGTGCATAGATTAGTCCTCATCGATGGCCTTGGTCACACATTCAAAAAAATTCCACCAGATTTAACAGGCAGGATCTGCCCCTCACAAAGCCAAATTGGATAGCATCCAGGATTTGGAGGTCACCTCTGTCTTTATTTATGAGGTCCATAATGATATTTTCCATGGCCTAATAGATGAGGCTGGTCAGGCTTATGGGTCTGTAATTCTCTGGGTATATTGCTAGGCCACCTTTGTGGAGGGGAAAAACTGTAGCTGTTCTCCATTCCACAGGAACAAAGCTTGTGGTTAGCTATGACTGAAAAGGGTACTTAGTGGTGATGCTAGTTTATGTTTTAGCCTGTTTTATAAGTCAGCCTGGGATGTCATCTGGTCCCATAGAGGGGAGAATCCTAATGTATTAATAATGTCTACGTAGTTTACATTGTCCGCACATGTCCATATACGTGTTGCATTTAACCTTGTCCTTGGTGAGCATCAGTTTATTACAGACACACTGGAATTATTTTGAGAAAGCTTTTTTCTTCAGGAGACAGCAGAAGATTATAATGACAAATAGGACTGAGTTATACAGAAAGGCTTTCCCACCACCTACTTCTAAAGAAAGCATGTGTAGCCACACTACAGAACTGTAGCATATATTAAAGTACAGGAAATAATTTCACTTTCAAAACAGTCCAAAACAAAGTAGGGCAAAAACATCCCTCTGCTGACATGTAATGTTGCTTTAAACAATAACAGCAGGAAATGAGCCAAGCCTGCTGGAACAAATTAACTTTAAGAACAAGAGAAATGTTATATGTAAATGAGCATGTCACAGGCAGAGCAATGAAAGCTTCATAAACAAAAGATAAATCAAAGTAATTTTGTATACCACTTTCTAATGCTGTGCCATATATATCATATCCTTTCATATGTCACTACTTTGAAGAATGATATATGGCATACAGCCCTCAGTGAATGTTGATAGTACAATAATTTGTGACATGTTTAGGACACTTATTGTGATGGATTTTGCATAAACACAATGCAGGAATGCATTTTCAAGGCATTTTTACATAGCTGAAGTAGGCTTTGCTCATCTCTCTGAAGAATCCAAGTCAGTTACATTTGTACTTTATTTCCTAAGGATAATATATGTGATGACAACCTGATCATTACAATCAAAAACTTGTGACTATGTTTACTATACTTCTGGTTCAGACCTGAAGGACAATATCAAGTCTAATGCAGTCAAAAAAATGGCTGCGTCCCACTGAATGAGAAAAACAGGACAAGTTTGGTATTACAAGAATAGGTAATAGATCCAATATCTGGAGTGGAAGCCATCCCCACCCACCCAAAGGTACCGTATGCAGAATGATGTAAGGAGGAAGTGAAGATGGACTATCATAAGCTGTACATGTTAAATACATACATGTGTGGGGAATGGGATTGCAGTGCAAAGCCATAAGACTAATACAAGTCTCGGTTGTGTTCCTTTAGTGAACCCCTTGATGCACTAGTACATTGTGGAATATGAGAGGTCGGGGTGTAAGGTTTGATCTGTAGTAGGTCCACTTGTTGTGTTACTTCAGTAAGAATCCTAATGTGTTAATAATGTCTACTCAGTTAGTTTTATATGCCATATGTATGTGCAGACAAACAAAATGTGTTTTGTTCTCCTAACAGAATTCAAACATCTAAGTCTGCCTTTCTCTACAAAAAAAAATGGATGAATGTACACATACATACATACTTGCAAGAAATTTTTGAACAAAAAGCAGTTGCATCTTGCAGAACAATAGTCTGTAAGCTGGAAGATCAGATTTTCAAATTCTACTAAGGCTACTTCATTGCTTCACTTTCTTGAAAAGGAAAGAAGATGGACCCACCACACCATCTACCCATGAAATGTTTTATCTATCTGAAGAAAGAAAAAATATTAAGGAAATATGAGGTTTTGTTAAATATGGTTGGTTGGATTAATTGTCATAGGACAGCAAATAAAACCAGAAAATAGGCTCATGTAATGAATCCCCCAAAACAACAAGGGCATCAGCAAGAACCAGGAATCCAGAAATAGCGACCTCTGCAGTGCTGCAGGCCTCTTTCTATCTGACTAAAAGGTGAACACACACACACACACGCACGCACGCACACACACACACACACACGCACGCATGCACACACTCATGCACATGCACACACGCACACACTCACGCACATGCACACGCACTCTCATGTGAGCATATATACACAAATATGCACAGATCTTCACACTTAAAGGCACACACACATATGCAGACAGGTGCACATAGTTGCACACACAAACACACCTTACATGCTAACACACCACAAATATAAAAATGTCTCTCTGTGTGTGCACATGCACATGAAGCTACAAGAAAAACTAATTTACTTATTTTCATGTGATCAGAAAGTAGTATAAGTAATGGTCTCAAACCTAGATAAGGCTAGTACAAATGGACTCTTCATTAGCTTCACTTTCCCACTGTCATACTCAAGGTCCTTAAGTAGAGGCTAAATTGGATTGTTAAGGCAGTGCAGTTTCTTCAGCCTTGAGGAATCAATTATTATTGATTTAGTTATAAGGTTCCTGATGCCCTCTATCAGATTGTGTCACTGAGAGACTGAGTAGATAAAACCACAAGTAAATTGCTTAAACTGTCATCTGCTTACTGGGGGACCTGAATTATTGATGGCAAGGAGCTTCTGTTATTATCATTTTAGTAAAATTGCAGTTCTCATATTTATTAACCCTTCATATCTCATTATAATTTAAGGAAAGTAGGCATTTGTTTGCAGAAGTACTGTGACAGCAACAGAATTCAAACAGAATCTAAACTGAGTCTAGTAGCATTCCTGGGATATGTAGTGAATCATTTATTTTTATAAGCATGAGGCAAACAGTAATCAAAGGAACTTAGTTGTGCAGTGTCTTGAATAATTTAATCAGTTTGTCATTTTAGGGGTGGATTCCAGAATAATTTATCCTCTGGGTAAGCCTACTTCTCAATTTCTTTGATCATGAATTCTAGACAAAGAGAAAAATAATGTGGGGAGTTGGGGTTGAAGACCCAAAATCAGGGACAAATTTTAAATATTACTCTGATTTACTTAAAACGTTAATAGAACAGGAATTACATTGGCTTGCATTTTCTGAAAAATAAAAAGTATGAAACTTTAATATCTGCTACTATTGGTTGACTGTAATCCTCAGTGATTTTATTTATATATTATTATTATTTTCTATTTGTTGACCAGGTAAGCTTGCTAGACAAATTTTCCATTTTTAGGGTGTAACCCAGGAGCACTGTTTGGATTAAGTGAATAGCTCAGAGTTACACAGTAAGCAAATGAAGGTAGAAGGAATTAAACATTGTACCCTAGGCAGAGAAAGCATACGGAGTTTTAGTCCTCTGCACCAGAAAAAAAATTATGAGGAACAGGACAAAAACAAGAGGACAAAACAGGGGCATTCTGCATGTTGAGTGGTATGAGATAAGGTTTTCTGGCAAGATTGCAGTAGTGGTTCTGTTACACTGCAGTAGCACAATGTGTAAAAAAATGTCAGAGGATGCCAGAAATTCTAACAAATGCAAAAAGTTATTTTGGTGCCCAGTGACAGATGTATATTTGCCTAGCAATTGATGTAATACCTGCAGCTAAACCTGTAGTGATGATGTGACCCACCCAAGTATTATCACGGACATCAGGTAGACCAAATTTCTGACCGGGAGAAGGAAAGCATGCGTTGTGCTCTGCACTCATGACTGAAAACAACAGTGTGCCATCACTGTTTATACTAGTACATGGGACATTCAGATGTCAGATAGATAACACCTTAGGAATGCCCCAGATAGCAGGCTCCCAGATACAAAATATAATCCAAGCTGTCATGTTCTGCAAGCCTAGGAAGCCTAGGAACTATATCACGTTTCCAGGAAAAATGTCTATGCATTCTGTAGTCACAGAAAATGTCACTGAAATTGTATGCCTCCTAAGAATGTGTGGTGCTACAGACTGTGCCTATGTGGCTACAAAATCCCCCCAAATGAAGATTCTCAAATGTATAAAAAACAGAATATATATATGTATAAAAAACAGAATATATGGTATTCAATGAACTTTCAACTTATGTGAAAGCAGATGTTATAATTATAAGGTTTCTGGTGTATGTTCATAAGTTTAGAGAGTCAGTTGTCAAGCTTACAACTTACTGGCTTTTAAAATGCTTGATTTGATGTTTTGTACTTCTGCTACACACACACACACACACACACACACACACACACACACACACACACACATATCTATATATATATATATATATATATATATATATATATATATATAGAGAGAGAGAGAGAGATAGATATAGGCACACACACATACACGTGTGTGTGTGTGTGTGTGTGTGTGTGTGTGTGTGTGTGTGTGTGTGTGTGTGTATATATATATATATATATATATACACACACACACATATATATATATATGTATGTGTGTGTGTGCGTGTGTGTGTGCGTGTGTGTGTGTGTGTTTGTGAGTGTGTTTATTCTTCAAATATCACACATTCCACATTTCAATACACCAAACCCACTACTTTGAAATTTTGAAATACACACACATCATAGCACATGAAAACAATGCATCCTCCCACCCCTCACTCTGCACTGGTTAAATATACTAACTCCAAGATTGGGGGAATAAGGAAATACTCCTTACCCCAATTGTTAGCAATCTCACACTAACAGCAAGCTGCTCAATCAGAAATGGAATCAGGCACACACACACACACACACACACACACACACACACACACACACACACACACACACACGAAAACACATATATAAATGATTCAGTTTTACTTTATTCTACATACATCAATCAAATAAATTTGATTTAGTGCAGAATAAAGTGAAAATCAACCATATGAATTTCAACCACAAAAAAGGCATCCTAAAGATAGATAAATTTATAGATAGATGGATAGTGAGTAGAGGCAGTAAACACTAGTGTTTTCTTAAAATGGTTTTATTGTAAACCTAAAGCAAGTAGACTTTATCAACACTAGAAGTGAAAATATAGTGACACATGGAAACTCAAAATGCTTTGCAAGATATAACTGCCACTCTTGCAGTACTATGTTAAAAAAGAAGATAGCATAATCTATAACAGTCTCAGTGGTAACTTGCAACCAGTTCTTAAGTAACAAGTCTTAAAGAAAAACTCTATCTTCTCCTACAGTTTAACTCAACTCTTAGGCTGCTTTTCTCCCTAGAATATGGTTTGAGTATTGTGTAGGTACCAGAAACCTACCTGTACTTTATAAAACATTCATTTCCTTGCCTTGGAATCAAAGAAAGGAAAAAAACATCCACTTTTTAAGCTTAACTTCTCACATAACTAACAGAGGAATTTGTCTACACCTGCAAGACATACAACAGATGCAGAGAAATATTTGTAGTCAGCTACTGCTGACAATCTTATATGGGTAATTGATCCTGCTGAGGTCAGGAACTCAGCAATTGCTGTAAAAAAGAGAGGTGTGAAACAGTTTGCCATTGTCTTTACTGCAGAGAGATAGAAAACTTACACTGATTCACAGCAGCTTCCAATGTAGCCATGCCTGTCATACCAAAACAGAAGAATTAGGTCAGTTAGTGGTTTAAAGGCAGTTGTTACCTCTTTTGACAAATTTATATAAGCAGCATCACAATATTGAAATGCTAAGCTTTAAACTTTAAATGTTAAAACTTCTTTATATATCAACCAATTCACTTAAACCCGAATTTAAAATTGATTAATCTAATGCTAAATCTATCTAATTATCCTTTACTCAAAAAAACTTGTCATTGACATTTTCACCTATCTTCCAAGGGGTTACATTGTAATATTAAGACAAATAGATTTAATCGCAGCTAATTTAGATGAATCTAAAATTAATGAACATAATATTAATTTCTGTAAACAATTTTGGACAGCTTTCACATAAAAAATTGCCTCTAATACTTACAAGCTAATTATATATTTTAAAAATCATAATTCTGTTGTTTACTCTAAGTACTGGATCAGTCTTAATCCATCAAATACACAAAATCAAAAAATCAAATTGATCCAATTAACTACAAAATTGTTACCTTTCTAAAAACTGCTTTATATCCAAGTAATAATTGTGAACAATGCTTATAGCTTATATGACTCCAATTATACTTAATAAATATTATCACACATACTCACCAAATTGTTCTTTTTGCAAATACCAAAAAGATGATATTTTACATATTATTTGGTGCTATAAATATTCCAGTAAATTATACTGTTCACTAAAACTCAAGCTAGATAAAGTGGGTTATGAGAAATCTATCATATCTTCTGAATTCATACTTTTCCTTATTCTACCTCCTGATTTAACAAAACAAAATGCTCATGTTTTAATTACTCTTTTCCCATTGATTAAACTGTATATCACGCAGATAAAAGTCTCTCTGGCACACAAACTTCTCTGGTAAAAGAGGTCTGTCAGATAACACCTTAATAGTCATGCAGAGCTATATTTTTGGCTCACTATTTCTAGGCAGAAAATATGGCTTAGGATTCCATCCTCAGGAATCCATTAGCAGTTCTAAACTTCAGGATAAAGAGTCCCTGTCTCAAAGACGACTGCTCCAGGTTCTGTATGTCTCACTTCATAGAAAAAAAACATACTCTTCTTAACCCTCAAACACTGGATTCTACCCTACTGCCAATGAACCTGTCTTATGTAGGTGCTTGATCCCAGATTCTTTTAATTAACTAATATATAAGATAATTGTATTAAGGGATGTGAATACCCACCACTGGACAAGTAATCAAGGAGCCTCAATCCTCACCACTGGCAACAGTGGGGGGCATACACTGGGAGGATGTCAGGTACACACACAGTATTTCCAGATGCAGCTCACTGCATTAAGTGCAATTTCCCTTTAGAGCACACAGAGACCACAGTCAGTTCAGAGCTGGTTTCCCCCTCTTTCTCCAGATCTCCAGTAAGACTCCCCACTGTCACAACTATAGAGTTGAGATCTCAGTTGAGTGGCCAAGCCAGGACCTCCAGCACCCTGTCTGTCCAACCAGTGCTTCATGTCCCTGCCCAAGTAGCCGAGACACACATTCTTTGAGGTTTGATTTACACACACACACACACACACACACACACACACACACACACACACACACACACACACACACACACACACACATACATGCACACACACACACACACCTGGGAAAGGCTGGCACAGACTTACTAGCTATGCTCCCTTTTGCCCAGACTATAAGGTAGTTATCACTGCCACCAGCCAACTCCTTAGCTACTAGTTTAAGGCCCTTAACAAAGGGTGTCCATTCTTACTGTGCAATATTATTAATATTAATACAAATGCTAGTTTGACTAAGAGCAAGGCAATTAGGAGTGGCTGATAGTGTCACCAAATAAATATGCAAGTACTCTCAAAACTTAAATATGTCTCACAAGGATCAGCCACAAAGAAAGGTTTAAATATATTTAATAATAAATAATAAACGAACAAGAAAATACTCAATATATATTCACAGTGACATTAGAGTTCAAAAATCACAGGAAATATTTAAAATAACATTGCAGAAAAATAAAGAAAAATATCTAAATGTAGCTTTGCTATATTCCTGACCATATCTAAGAGAATTATACTATCCCCTAGTTACTTACTTCATCAGAGCAAGGCAAATGTGATAAATGGATCTCCTAGTTGTTGTTGTTAGGTCCAAGACAGACTACAGACTGCTGTGTGTCTCTAAGAGACCTCTCAAATTAATATCTCAATTATTAATGCTGGAATAGCTTGCAGAACGACATAATTTCTTATCATCTGACTCTATCCCAGGTGAAACCTCCACTGCAGGAAACTAGCAGTATTTTGCATCTTCCAGTGAAAATACATAGACCTCAGATCTTTGGCATATGCTGGAAGTCATAAAACAATTGTAGTAATTAGTTCAGTCTGAAGACAATACAGAAAGCTTCTCAGCACAGACACTGTGTATGTAGCTGCCATAAAGTAATTTAATTTCAGCTATTTTTCTGAAGTTTTGCTGGACTGAAGTTAACCTCCTGTATTCCAGTTTCCACTGTTAAAATATATACATTTAAACTGTTACAATAGGGCATGTACATTTCTTTTCTCTTCCAGTAGGGCACACTGTGGTAACATTTTAAATAGCACTTTGCAAAAACCTTTCCAACACACGCCTGTACAAACCTTGTTTGATATACACATGATATACAGTTCCAATACATTTGCAATACAAGAACCCTACACAAATCATGTTGACATTCAGAAATGGCACAAAATCATTTACAAAATTCCAAACAACTGTGCTGGCAGTACCTCCCTTTGTCAGAAGAGAACTATCCTGAAATCTTTGCATCTACATGCTACCTGTTGCCAAAAACTGTTTTCAGTTAGCAACTCCAGATACCCGCATTGCTTAGTGCAGAAAACTGTCTTGCCCTGGGCCGCCAAAATCATTAGCTAGACAAAGCTCAGTGAAGCCATCATGCTATGTTACAAATATGCATTTGTATTTAAAGATATAGAAATCAACCAACTGTCTGGAATTGTACTGAAAACATGTCAAATCTCACACTTTCATTCTTCTTGCACTTTTCAGACTAAAAGTCACAATGATATCCTCTGGTTGTCTGATTAGTGCAATTTATTATGTAATAAATGTGATGCATGTAGTGAGCAGCAAAATATAATAGAGGTAGCATTATAGATAAAGTCATATATTTCTGAAGCTGTTTTAATGACTGTGCTCATGAACTGAATCAAACTGAAACTTTTGTTAACTGTCAGTTTTACATGCCTCCTTAAACTTGCTTCCCAAGTCATGCACTATCTAAATAGGATTTATTATTTCAAGTGCCTACTTTGTAAATATGCTGTCTGTTTCTACCTTATGATCACTGCATGCCTTTATCAGTGTTTTGGCCTGAAGGTTATTCATTGAAGCATTCCTTTCTGCTAAAACTGAATTTAGAAAAGCTGTATGTAAAATGTAAAATATAAAATGAAGATACAGGCCTGCTTTTAAATGGTTATACTTCCATGCCTATGCAAAAAGAATACCATATTTATGTAGGATTTATTCTAACAAAACAATATTACTGTAACAAAATTGTACTTATGTAAGACTTTTTCTTACAAATCCATCCTGAGATCCCTGAACAGGGATCTGCTTCTGTAATCACTTTACAAATGTAGTATAGTCTGCACTACAACTAAAATATGCATTATTGTGGACCTTATAAATAAGGACATTGGAAACCTCCAAACACGCAACACCACACACAGTTTGGTTTTGTCAAAGGGTGATCATGCCTGTTAAACTTGGTCAACTTCATCGAAACAGTCACCAAAGCCATGGACAAGAGGAAGATGGTGCACACCACCTACCTTGACCTAGCCAAAGCCTTCAACATTATTCCCCACTGGGGCATAATAGATAAACTCTCCCAGCTAGGCATCAACCGGTATGCTACCAGATGGGTAGTTAACTGGCTGACTGATAAAACCCACTCAGTCAAAATAGGTGAAGCCACCCCTAGTAGTAGACCTGCAATGAACGGTGTACACCAAGGATCAGTCTTGCGGCCTCTACTGTTTGGGATATACTTTTCTGAGATGCAAGCCAAAACCAGTGGTCTGTGGCTTACCATGTTTGCAGATGACTGCAAGCTGGGCACTGTCTTAAATTCCCCTAGTGATGTGAACATCCTCCAAGAGGGTTTTACCCAAACTAATGATTGGTGCCATAATCATGGCCTCAAACAGAATGTCAAGAAATGCATCATTATGCCCTTTGGGGAAGATGGCATCCCCACTAATTATCACATTAATAACAATGTAGTAAGCACACAATCAGTCGTAAGGGACCTGGGCACCCAGGTTGATAGCAACCTGACTTTTGACTACCACATTGTCTCCGTTGTACAGAAGACTTTCTATATGACCTATCTCATAAGTAAGAGTATTTCATCCTGGAACAAGGAGGTCATAACATCCCTGTATTCCTCCTTTGTCAGACCCATTATTGAGTACAATGCCCCCTTCAGCATGTACCTTGCCAAGCACATGGAGCAGCTGGAGAGACCACAGAGGATCCTGACAAGAAAAGCCCAAGGTCTGAAACACTTATCCTATGCAGATAGGCTAAAAGCCCTGTCCGTCTACTCAATCTCATACAGACTGCTCAGAGATGACCTATGTCTTGCATACAAGGCCATCTCAGATCCAGCCTTGATGGAGTTGCTGCATATCCGTAAGTCCAACTCCACTTGTGCAACCCACATGCAAGGCATCAACCTGGTCTATGAAATTAATAAAACTTATTGGCGGGATAGATTTGTATCCCAAAGACTCTGACATCTGTGGAACAGACTCCCTTTCCATGTCAAGAAGAGTACCTTTCTAGCCATCTTTAAGAGGGACCTGGATGACTGGATAGGAAACAGAAAATACACTCCTGGGATCCCACCTGTGCCCTGCTGGACAGGGGAAACAGGTGCTGACTTTATCGGAACATGGGCAAAATCCTTGTTTTTTTACCCTTAAAGCTGATGACTGAATAGTGTGAGCTATGATGTGATACTAGAAAGTTTGTTTTGCTCTTATATACATACTATTTGTGTATGTTGTAAAAACTGTCTAGTAATGCTATTAGAAATTTATTGTACTGAAAACCTGAAATAACTATGCATGAATGTTATATTCTGAAGACTATCTTAAACTAACACACAAATACCATTTCCTGGCATTAGCATCTGAACACAACAGCATAAACTGAAATTTAGTACCTTATTTTTTGCCAAGCAGGATTCTAGAGAAATAACTTGAATTTGAAATTGAAATTATTGGAATAATTCATGTTATGATGTCATGAAAGCACATCTGTTTTTGTCCTACATACTTTTTTCTAACTCTAAAGCACGCTTTCCTTTAGATAACTGAAAAAAATCTACATAAATTCAATCAGCATGCAGTTCTTGCAATTTATAATGTATGAAGTAAATTACATTTTGTCTATATTTAAAGAAACATTGGAAAGACTACATAATAAACTGTTTTTCACACACATGGTCCTCACTTCTGATTTTCCTATTGATAAACCAGTAGTCTTAATACTTGCCTTATTCTACATTGTCCCAAGTCACTGCTGAAGTACTAGGAGAGCCACCCTAAAGTTCAAATATCAACTGCTGTGTTCATTTTACAATTTGGCCTCCAGTCCTCCCAATCCCTCTATCTCAAGGCTGTGTGAAAATATAGTAATAGCTGTTCTTGAACATCTAGCAGACTTGTAACTGAAATTTCATTTAGTATACAAAAAAAAACAGTTTCTGTGACAAACTTGTTCTTCTGGTATAATATCTGTAAAAATACAAAAAAAGCAATATAAATTTCTTACAGTAACATCTGCGGTTTTAATAATCTTAAACTGATATAGATACCTTTAGCATGACTTGTTGCCCTGACTTTAAAAAAACTATTAGCAATATACATTTCTCTTGCTGAAAATAAATCTCATATTATTAATGAATACATTTCTGTAGGTCTGTAATCAAAACTGATAATGTGCTATAGTGAAATAGAAAGGCTGTCACCTCATTACTGTGTCATACAGAAAGCTCAGTGGCATGTTTCTCCCTGTCATTAACTCAAATGGCACCAAAGTAGTAATCTGACACTCTATTAATTCTTCAGCATATTCTTGCATATCTGCACTTTTATTAAATTAGCATTAACTGTTGGATTTTCTGGTGCTGCGTCTGTAATTTCTTTTAATTCATGACCCTCAGCTTGTAATTTAAGCAAAGGAATTTCTGTGCTCTTTGCTGCTCGTCTCTGCCATCTGTTTCAAAATGTTTAGTTTATGTCATTTAACTCTCTCAGTCCTCTGCATGCTACAATGGTTTTCTGCTGCTGTTTGCAAATTTACTTGAAGCCTACATTCCCACATCAATAGCAGAAACTCTTACTACATAAGAACTGCCACTGATAATATTTACTGATCTTTACAAAACTGTTTTATACCATATATTACTGTCTTTAGTTCAGCTCACTTGGCTGGCATACATTTTGATAATTTAAATCAAGTTAGTCTGTGCTTCTAATGCACTGTGTAAACTGCAAATTCTACATGAAATGTATAAGACCTTAACCCATTTACATATACACAGTTACTACTAGAATTGAACTGAAATTACATTGCACTCTTTCCTTGCCTGAGATCTAAACTTCTGACTGCACTAACAAATAGTATTCGTACTGCACATTTTTCTTTCACAGGATATGAACCTTTGATTGTACTGTCACTTTGAAAAATTTAACACAGGCTTTTAATTCTGCATTCTGTAAAACTAGTAAAATATCATTCAATACCTGTGACCGTTATTTTTCTATTTTAGCCAGTATCAAGATAACATTTTTGCATTGCAGCCCTTTATTACCATAGTCCAATGGTCTTAACACTCATGTTAATGTCTGATGAAACAAAACAATAACAAAAAATGTATATGTTAAATCTCTAGCTGTAAATCATTTATTCTATGGATCCAACCTATAATTTCTGGTCTACCTGACACAACGTGTTTCACGAATGGTGCACTTATTTACTAGTCTGAAATTTAGTACTAATTTATAACTTTTGTCTGTTTTCCTTATTGGCCATAAATGTGAATTGAATGCACTTGATGCTTTTACTATACTACCCTTTTCTTTCCTATCTGTATTACATTTCTGAATGTCTTCTATTGCTTCTTTAGCAATGGGATACTGTTTTGGAAAATGTAGTTACTTATCTTTACTATGCCTTGCCTATACTTCAGTTGTAGTAACTGAACCAGAATCTGCCTTGTCTTTACCACATGAATCTGGATATTCCTATAGTTACTGCTCTTTAAAAATCTGTGCATTATCTACACAATCTACTGCATACCTAGTGTAGTATTGTCACAGTGTGGACAGCTCACTCCTGTTACTTCTGACTCTTCAAAACTTGACATTGAGGGGCTGAGCTTATTTGACCAAGAGAAAGCAACGCATTTTTAGAGCTCTGCAGTATATTTAAAACAAACAGGAAAACATTTACTTCTAAGGAAAAATACTTTGCACACTATTTTACAATTGTGTAAGCTTATTTGCCTCCAAATTTTGTGAGGTTTCATCAACATTTTCCTGTCAGAATCTTTTGGAAACATTGGCTGGAAGAAAAATGAGTAACTCTAAACATTCCCACTCTGACTCTTCTCTGAAAAAGGGTACACAGCTGGTGACAGCAACACTTCAGGAGTTATCTTTAAAAATAGGTAGTTTTCAGGAGAACTTGGAAAATTTGAAACAGAACTGCTGAAAACAAATGGATATTTTTAAAGAAATGCTCCAAAAGCATCAAACTAAAATATCTAACATTGAGAATGTTCTAAATGACATGGAGGGAAGATTAAAGGAAGAAGAAACCCAAACAGAATATTTATTAAAACAAAACACTTGATTATTAAACAAAATAGACAACCTAGAAAACAAAGGAAGGAGATCCAACTTAAAATATTTTGTTAATTTATTAGGAAAAAAAACAGAATGAGATGACCTAGTTATGTTTTTAATCTTCTAGGATTCCAAAATTATTAGACCTGCAGGAAGGACTTTCCTATGGCACTGAAATAACACATAGAGCTATAAGTAAACCCATGCCTTCTAATTCAGCAATTCCTCCAAGATCTATTGTGATAAAATTCCTTTCTTTTATTGATAGACTTGATTCTTAAAACAGCTGAGGAAAAAACTGATGATCAGAACAATATGTTTGATAAATGTGTGATACATGTATATAATCTTTCATCTCATCTCTTGTTTAAAGTGCTTAACTATAAAGAAATATATCTATATCTATCTATCTATCTAGCTAGCTAGCTATCAATGTGTGTGTGTGTGTGTGTGTGTGTGTGTGTGTGTGTGTGTGTGTGTGTGTGTGTGTGTGTGTGTGTGTGTGTATACAATTCTTTGATGACAGACCTTTTAGTTTTGTTGGGAAGGGGAAAAGACCTTGGAGGTTGGTGTGAGTTGGTTGCTGCTGCACTGGTTTATGCTTCCTTTGAGGATGGTGTAATGCACTGGTTTGCCTTCCCTTAGGAAATCACATCTCAAAGTTATTTTCCCCTCTGTGTTGGCCACACTTGGTGTAATCTGATCTAGTACTCTAATAATTGTAACCTTACCTGATTCAGTTTCATCTGATAGCAAGAGTGACACAAATTATATTTATGTCATCACTTTCTGTACTTGTTTGTAAAAGTTGGTACCATCTTTCTCACTCAGCTATCAGTCACATAGCAGATTACTTCCAATGTTAATATGACCTTTTCCTGCCTTAAACTGACAGTTACCAATAGCTCTATTGGCTCTGTTGTGGCGCTTGTTTTATCATGTCTAGTAGCACGTGACCAACTGTGTAGCACTTGTGAGACTAGCTTGCTGGCATCCACTTTTTGCTCTGGCTGGCATCACATGGGTTGTTATTACTTTCATGCAGTGATCTTCACTGAGGATTCGGTGTATCAGAGGTAAAGTGTTAAACCATTTTAGAAAGTGATAAATGTTCTTCTAGAGTTTTGTTTTGTGTGAATCTTGGGTATTTCTGGCATAAAGGTGATTGCCTATTTACTTTATCTCCTGTTTGTTTGTTTCATGTTTTAGTGATAAGGGAGATTTCACTCAATTGTTTGGAGTGGGTGTTTGCTTCCCTTTACTATTGTGTTGCTTTAGTGACATATTGTGCAATGTACACAGAATCTAAGAACATAAACAGGCACATTTCCACTCATTGAAGTAGTGGTTGTTACAGAAATAATTACAAATGATTCCATTAACAACAACATTTATTATATTCCACAAGTTGAGCATATAAACGTTTGTCCTTATCAGTTAGAAACAGATTTCTTCAGAACTTAAAAATCATTAACATATGTTCATTTAAATAACAAGATCGAGCAATCACATGACCACCCACAACCATTAAAATTATTACACCTTAAATTAATCAAAATATAAACTCAATTCAATTGAAATTCCTCATGTATGAAGGATTTTTGTGTTTAAAACTTTGCATTTGTAGAATGAAAAATACTTAATTGGAATATTTTAACTAATTTTACTGATTTGTTTACAATATTCTAAAAAAAACTCTATTATGGTTATACTACATCTCCTATATAAAACTTTAAAAAACATTAAGATAAACATTTTCTGAATCATAATTTATATATTGATGGTTTATAACATAGCTGTCCTTTTCATTAAAAGGGGTTTCATGGAAATAAAATCTTTGATAACAGCAGCCATTCCCTGTCACAGTAATTCCTTATATTCAATGGTAAGCTCTCAGCAACCGCCAAGGGATTCCTTTCTACTTTTTCCAAAATACTGAATACACCCTTATTAAACCCCTTGCACACCCCTGAATGCTTATATAAATCATTTTTATTGTTTTCCTACTATTATTATTTAAATGCTTGTATATACGCTTTCTTAGTTTCCCTATGTAAAAAAAAAAACAGTGCAACTGCTGCACATTGCAAAGTAAATCAAGACAATTTTGGCACAATTACCTCTTTTGGGGAATATCACCATGCCCACTTCATTGTTAAATCTTCCCAATTAGATTAACATACATATTTACATTGGGAACAAGTGCCACTAGGGACTAGGGTCCTTGTTATCCATTCAAGATGAACTTTTTGCCAAAATTTTAACAATATCTTTGATATTCAAACTCCTTTTATAAACAATTTGGGGTTCATGTCTCACAATTTCATATACTTCAAGTAAATTCCAGTTATTTTTAAAAATGTATTTTATATTATGAGCAAATAAATTATATTCTAACATAAGGGTTCTTGAATAATCATGGACCTCAACCCTGGCATTATCAGGACTTTACTAATCTCTTCAGTTACTAGTCTATCATTACAGTGTGCTTGGATTCCAGTCCTTGACCTAACGGGGTACATATTTATTTCCCCATCCCATTTCAATTTCAGACATATTCTGTTTAATCAATTCAGTAAAGTAAGCCCTATTTAAAAACAAAATTTCTGGTTCATCACATTCTTGAAGATAAACATCCTTACTAGATATCATCCTGGCTAGCCTGACTAAGAGTTCTTGAATAATCATGGACCTCAACCCTGGCATTCTCAGGACTTTACTAATCTCTTCAGTTACTAGTCTATCATTACAGTGTGCTTGGATTCCAGTCCTTGACCTAACAGGGGTACATATTTATTTCCCCATCCCATTTCAATTTCAGACATATTTTGTTTAATCAATTCAGTAAAGTAAGCCCTATTTAAAAACAAAATTTCTGGTTCTTCACATTCTTGAAGATAAATATCCTTACTAGATATCATCCTGGCTAGCCTGACGAACTGTCTCATAACAAAACAAATGGATAGCAACTCCTATAATGCAAATAACTGTTAGCAAAAGTTGATTTTCTATAAATTGTTGAAATAAGCATTCTTTCACCTTTAGTTATAAGTAAACCTAAATAATTCAGAGAATCATTTGCAAATTGATATGTAAATGTTAGGAAGTTAACTGATTCTCATAACTGTTGTACAAAACCTTGGGCATCATTCTCATTTCCTTCCTAGAAAATAAATATAGCTTCCAGGAAGTGAAGTTATAACATTCAAGAAAAATACTTAGAATTAAACACAAATGCGTGTTCCCATGCTAACATAACCAAGTTTGCAAATACAGGGACACGGGCTGCTCCTATCACATTCAGGACAATTGTGGCAGTGGGGTTCAAAAGGTTAACCATATGCAATAGTGTTAGATTGTTTACACCTATGCCATAAAAATGCTCCCATTTAATCAAGGATTCATTGGACTTTTTTTAGGTAGATTAGCACCTAAGTTATGGAACCCAACATTTCTTACTATAGATGTTTTAGATTTATGCATACCCCAAATTAAAGAGTTAGAACTTTTTAATGAAGCATTAATTACTCTAGGAGGTATTAATTTTCCTGATGTAGAAAGCTATGCTAAGGCAACAATTTTTAAAACTATCCTAAATTAAATTGATCCTAATTGTAAGTCAAATTGGAAAACCTTACACTTCAACCTACTTAATACTGCTGATGACTTAACATGAAGTAATAGCAGTATTTTTCTTTTATGAGCCACATCTTAAATTCTTTCAGAAATATCATACTCAGCAAAATAGACATGAAACTTTGGTTTGAGGCTATCATTCCATTTATTATAACCTAATCTTTATTTGATAAAGTTTCCACACTTAAACTTGACTTCTAGGAGACCAAAGGGTTTTCTTGCAGGTATCAATGTTTTAAAGATTTAAAAGTAAAAGATCTTCAACAGCTGATAAATGATTATTATCATTTGGATTCTTAGGACTGATTACTTTTACAGACTATTTAAATACAAGCTCAAGACAAATGTTTATTTTTGCATATTCATGTCATAATGAAAATAAACTAATTCAACATTTCTATGATATATTATACAGCAAATCTAAGGTAGAAAACCTCATGTCTAAATTATAAAAAAAATGCTCATAGAGTACAACACTAATTTAAATTAAACAATTTGAAACTATGTAACATATATAACTTATTAGTTAATCAAGAGCAGAAATCCCAAATATTACATTTTTAAAATATACATCTTGGTCTCAAAATTGGTGTATATTTACTTGGAAATGTTTATACAGATCTTTATTACCTTCAAATGGAATAACCAAAATAAATAAAAACAGCACCACTAAATGTTGGAAGTGTAACAACATTTATAATACGGACTGGATGCATATGCTTTTGAGTGTCCTTATTTGAAATATTTTTGGAATTCCATAGAAGATTTCATGCAAGCTTTATGATGTGATTCTTCTTCGTTAACTCTTTACATTTCAGTGACCTCCAGGTGCATCTGCAGTTAACTCCTATTGATGCCTCTAGGCATCAAATATTGCTTGTTATTTTTGCATCAATAATTCCAAATCATGTTATGCACAAGGTTTTAAAAGATTTCATCTTAAAGCTTACATGATAACAAACTCAACTGCATTAATAATTGGCTTCAGTCTAGTGCAGGTAAATAGATATTAACTATTGTTTTTATTACATTAATTAATATAGATATAATTTTCACTTTTTTCTAAATATCTCAACAACCAAGTAACACAGACATAATTCCTTAGTCTTATATAAAAGCTCTCAACTAGATGAATAAAATGCTGCTGACAGTATGTGTGTAACTTGAGTGGTTGCTGAGATATCATAAGTTGTTTACAAAATGTTAAAAACACAATAGTTACTGCATTTACTGTGACTTTTAAACTTCGGTTTAAGACCTAGAACTTAAAGAATACTACCACTATAAAAATAGTTTGTGCTGAAGTGTTTGCTATTTATACTTCTTTCATAACCCCTGTGGTTCCAGATATATAATTTGTTTGAAATATGAGGACATAATTTGATTCTATCAAAAGGCGTAGGCTCCGCCCATTGGAAGTTACAGTGCAAACTTTATAATCTCTATTGGAGTGAATGAGTTAACTAAGTTTTTAGTTCTACTTGATATAAATGGCTATCACAACTTGAATAATGAGAATCTCTACCTGCTCTAGACCACTTTGACAGTACCAAGGAAAAGTATCACAAAGTGTTGGAGATCAATTTCAATGCCATCCTTTGAAGAATTTTTATATTTCTTAAAAGAAGTAGCCTTGACTGAAACTAAAATTAAGGAAAGTAGGTTATTTCCTAAGTCACTTGTCAAGAATCCTTGGGCAAAATTATTATTTCTAACTCATTTATTTCAGCAGAACTATGTCTCCTGAATTTGTTTCTCAAAATGTTTATTGCTTATATAGCATATATTACTACTTACTATTTTCTTTTAGTTAATAACTCACAAGCATGTTTTACATGTTGCATATATATTTTTAGTTGGAAAAAAGACTGTTTTCTTTTTTTACAATTGTATTGTTACATATACAACTGTTTTTAATGTAAAAAAATTAAAAATTTGAAGAAAAAAATTCTTGACATTTTCACTTTATTTGGGCCTTCTAGTAGAGGTCTGTTTGTAACTGAAACTGATGCATCTTATTCCATAATTATTTTCCTGTAAACAATGAAATGTATGGTCTGCCATCCCTTTTTTACCAGAACAATGTCAGATAAATGAATTGGTTTGGTGCTGGACTGCCACACTCTTCATAGATATTCTGAAAATCATTTACCATAAAATTGGTAACAACATTGGTTTGAGCTATTGCACACATTTCTTCTTTATTTTGCCCTGAAGTCTGTGTGTCATTTACATTGGTGTTAACTGTATCAGACTTATCTGTACCAGCAGAATTGATATCAATCTCTCTACTCTGATTCCTCCTTAGTACATTATTTGCATAACATTCTGAAGACAACAAGCTGGTATTAATTATATTTTGAGCATTATTTTATCTGAAATGATATTGATAACATTAACTTGAGATACTGAATATATTCTCTCTCTGAGTTCTGTTCTGAAACTGGCATGTCATGTACACTGGCTGTATTTATATTAGCACATTGCTCTGTATTTACAATACTGAAATTTAACTCTGCATTCTGAGTTACATGTCCTGAAGCATTTACACTGATTTCTGAAGATTGTCAACTAGAATTTGTTACAATTTGAATATTATTTGAATCAGAAACTACACTGATATCAGAAGCTGAAAAACAGTTGGTTCTGTAAACACATGCTACAGACCACAATGAAGTCTCTCTGTAACCTCACTCACTATAGCTTGCTTCTGCTTTGTAACCTGTTTGTGTCTGTACATATTTATCATTTTTACTGACAATGTTAAAATTTATATTTTTTTAATTAGACTGCTTACATTTCTGCGTTACCCAATTTTTAACTTTAAACTAGAGATTTACTGCACTCTTGCTGTAGAAGTCTGTATACAGTTCTAACATTTACTGCCTGACTTAGATGTAAAATCTTTTGTAGTAAAAAATGAATACTTATGTAAGATATGCTGAATAAGCATTGAGTCAATGACCAGTTGTCTTGCAACTTCTATAAACTTCCTTTTGTAAAGATTCTTTTGACTGTCCAATGTCACACTGGTACCATTCAGGAATGTCTTCTTTCTTGGAGACTCTTGATTACACTGTAACAACCCTTCTGAAATAGCACTGAACTGTAATAAAAACAAAACAGTGTAAGAAACTTCTCTGTGTGGAAGATTTTCAGTCCATATATCTCTAGTTAATCACTTATTATATTACAAAATTATGTGTAACAACAATACTAATTATCCTACAAAATGACATGCAATAACAGTACTAATTATGCTACAAAATGATGTGTAATAACAATACTAATTATACACAAAATGATGTGTGATAACAATACTAATTATACACAAAATGATGTGTAATAACAATACTAATTATACTATAATATTTTTATAGATAGTTTTTAGGGTTCTTATACACAGATCTGAAGAAGTCTAGAAGGACGAAAGCAATCTTTGCTAACAATAGGTTATGAAAATAGAATATGATTTTTACAACTGATTTTTTTACATGCAAAGTGTATATGTATATATTTATATATATTTTTGATTGCCAAATGGACTAAGGTTGCTATATTTTCAGCCATGTAATATATTGTCTTGGATAAAATCACAAACTTAATAATCTACTTAATAATCTGGTTAAATAAGAGGTACCACATCATTATAAATTTTATTTAAAGTACATAAGGGTTATATTATTATGACAGCTACTAAGTAGGGCAGGACCAGCTCGAATGTCACATTGATGGGGGAAGGGATGTGAATTTAACATGTGTACCAATAACACTTTGTTTTACAGCACAATAAACCATTCCCTTGCCTGATAAAAAGTGTATATATATATATATATATATATATATATATATATATATATATATTTAGAATGCTTGTGAGGAAACTATTACTCTGTTATTGTTACACTTGTTTGAGTACTTAAAGGATTTTTGACTGGAAACAGACTGCCTTCCTTGCTTGGATTATTTTTGAATACTTAGCAATTCTGTACAATATTTCAAATTATATATTTTTTATTTATTTGTTTTTTTTTTACTTAAGACAAGTTTAAGTTCGCAACTTCTACTACTATTGTCTGATCTGAGTAATATACAGTGATTAACTAGAAATATATGGGCTAAAATCTTCCACACAGAGAAATTTGTTACACTGTTTTGTTTATGGACCCACTAAACTTGTTTAGTGGGTTGTTTGAGACTTCGGGGATACCATGGAGATTGCTTGTTTTTTTTTTGAACTGTAAAAAAAAAGTGCAAAATCTTACAGTTTCATTCTTCTTGTACTTTTCAGCACAAAAGTGACAATGGGGAAGATATAACATAATGTTTAAACTTTGTCTCATTGACACAAGATGTGGGGTTTGATTCTGACCTTCAGTCATTGGCTAGGCTTAAAATAGCTCTTTATGACAGTTATCCTATTATTCATTTATGAATCTATGATGATCCACATGATATCTGATTAATGGAGTTTATTATGTAATAAATGTGATGCATGTAGTGAGCAGCAAAATACAACTGACATAGCAGCATAAAGTGATATATTACTGAAACAATCCCGAATGAGAATCTTGATTAAATGAATCAAACTTAAATTTTTGTAACCGAATACTTAAACTTTTGTAACACTGAAGAGTGGACTTAACTGAAATGAACTGCACTGTACTTTATTGAACTTACATGATGACAGGACTGAACTGGTCTGTACTATACTATACAGAACTAGCATGAAGACAGGACTGAATTGAACTGTACTGTACTATACTGAACTGACATGAAGACTGGACTGAACTGTACTGTGCTATACTGAACTGACATGAAGACTGGCCTGAACTGTACTGTGCTATACTGAACTGACATGAACACTGGACTGAAGTGAACTGCACTGTACTTTATTGAACTTACATGATAACTGGAGAGAAAAGGACTGTACGTGTACTATACTGAACTGACATGAAGACTGGACTGAACTGAACCATACTGTACTGCACTGAACTGACTTCTGTCTTGAAGGCATCCACCTCCTAATACCAAAATTCTGTAAAATTCCTATGTCAGTTTTACATACCTCCTTAACCTTGGATCCCAAGCCTTTTAATATCTAAATAAGATTTATTATTTCAGGTGCCTAATCTGTGAATGTCTCCTGTTGTTTCTATCTCTGTAGGGTCACTCTAACACAACAACACAACAAAGTATTCTCTAGATAAATGGACAGCCCTACACATCTTTATCAGTGTTTTTTTGTCTGAAAGTTAGTTGCTGAAACCTTCCTTTCTACTGAAACTGCATTTACCATGCATTTAAAATGTAAAATATAAAATGAAAGTATAGGCCTGCTTTAAAATGTCTACATTTCCAAGCCTATGCAAATAGACTATTGTATTTATGCAGGATTTATTCTAACAAAACTATATTTATGTAAAAACTGTGTTTATATAAGACTTATTCTCACAAAGATATAAAAAAATTATATATATATATATATATATATATATATATATATATATATATATTCACTTCGTAATCTCGAAATACTGAAATATCGACAAAATCCCAAAAAACACACATCACACACTAGAAAACACATACATACACGAACATACATGTCTCCCAACACTTCCCTACAACAAACATAACACACACGCACACAACCAAACACATACACACACCTACCTTTAGTATATGCAGGGGGGGCAAGCCCCTCTGCACCCCTCCCACACACCCCCTACTAATATATACTAACTCCAAGGTCGCACAACACTCCATAATACACACAACCCAGCACCGCACATTCCACACCCCCCCCGCACAAACACAC
Organism: Protopterus annectens; assembly: GCF_019279795.1. Classification (NCBI taxonomy): domain Eukaryota; kingdom Metazoa; phylum Chordata; order Ceratodontiformes; family Protopteridae; genus Protopterus; species Protopterus annectens. Next base: position 771,109,321 of record NC_056746.1, on the reverse strand, counting down.
ATCACATACACCCAAACAGCAGCACTCCCAACACTAACACATTCACACTGCACAACACCTACCCTAATCCACACCTCAAACATCCCAACACACTCAAACACGCACAAACCTTCCCCAAACCCCTAAAAAAGTACACTTACCTAACGCACTTTCCGTACCGTGATTTCAACATTCTGCATTCGACATTTCTGGGTACGCGATTTCTGTCAGTTCTACTTTATAGGCTCGAGATTCTAAAATTCGATATTTTAGAATTTCGAGAATATAAAGTGTTTCTCTCTCTCTCTCTCTCTCTCTCTCTCTATATATATATATATATATATATATATATATATATAAGGGCCACAGTGGTGCAGCGGTTAGCATTGTCGCCTCACAGCAAGAGGTTCTCCCATTCGATTCTCGGCTGGAGCACCTTCTGTGTGGAGGCTGCATATCCTCCCCACAGTCGAGTGACATTAAAGATATGCAGGTAGGTGCGAGCGTGAATGGTTGTGCCTTTTTTGAAGGTTGGGCATCGGGCCGGCAACTCAGCACCGTAAAAATCTACTGCCAATCATTAGCAGACCACTGTGGCGACCCCTAACAGGGAAAAGCCGAAAGACATTAGTTTAATATATATATATATATATATATATATATATATATATATATATGTATATAATATATACATATGCATAGATAAATATATCTGCTCTGGTAGTAAGTTAGACTTTATTTCATAATCTAAAAAAGTTGCATGTAATATTAACTATCAAGTTATTTTCTGTTACTGATAACCTTTTAGCATCATGGTCCTCAGTTTGGTATTAGCTGCTGCAGTGGTACATTCCAGACCTAGACTAAGTTGAGGTCATCTCTAAAAATCCCAGTTCATGTTAGGCAGAGCCCCTCAATGACCCTCTTCAAGAGAAATCTTGACAAGTGGATGGGAGATCGTAGGTTTACCCCTGGGATCTCTTTTGTGTCCCTACTAGACAGAAGCACAGTAAACGAACCTTAAAAGGGCTATCTTCTGTGACCTACTATACAGAGACACAGTCAACTAATCTAAAAGGGTGGCGAAAGCCAAACACACTCTGGCTAGGCTTATAAATGCCCTAAGGCAGATAGCCTAGTATCAACCTATGAACCTAAGTAACCCAAAATAAACAAAACATAATGGAAGTTCCTGTTTCTCTAGTAAGAAGTCACTATGCCTTTTCATTTTGTGTCAGCTTGCTTTTTTTGAAGGCTATACATTACTATATTCAGTGGATCAGTGAATCTCCTTACCCTTTAGAATTAGATGAGATAAAGAATCTGAATTTGGAAGATGCACAGCGGTCAAAGTTCAAATAGTTGTCTGCTATTGTGAGTTTTAATGGTAGTTATTTTTTTTTTTTTTGCTGATTCTATATTTGCTGACAATAAAGGTGAGAACTAATACTACTACTACTGAAGAAGATGTTAATTTTTATAGTCCATCTCAGAGAGCTTCAGTATCTTTTTTATTGAAGTAATTAGTTTGCAGTCAGTAAAGATATTTGGTTAGTTATAGTCCATTTCTCACTTTATTCTCAAGATGAATAATCCAAATCAGAACCATAGCTAGCAGCTCATCTGGTACCCCATGCAGAACTGACACCAATGTAACCCTCAACTCTCCTATAACAAGATATTGCTACAACACACACTCACCTGATGTTTTAGTGTTTCATCTGAGGCATATGCAGTATATGCATTTATTTATAACACCACAAAATCCTTGCAACTTTATAAATCAGTATGGTTAGTGCATTCCCACACCATCGACACCTTTAAATCATGCCCCCTGATAGCTTGGGCCTTGGCAAGCTGCCTACTTTGCATAACACTAATTACAGCTGTGGGCCAAAAAAGAAGCAACTCTAGTAGATAACTGGGGGAATGGAATGGGAAATTGGTATCTCCATCAGTACAGAGGTAACTCTCCCAGTCTGACTTGTGTTGTGTTACTTAAATGAAGTTTTACCCATTAAACTACATACATATTGCTAGATAATACTTTTTAATTTATCAGTTGTGACAGAAAACAGTACCATCAATGTAACAACATAACATAGGTTATATTGCATAATTATAATCATTTGTACAAGTAGTAGGCTACACAAAATGGTAGGTTTAACCAGACATACATCCAGAAGAAATAATAAGCATGCATTATAGGTCACATGTCTGTAAATCACAACCTGTGGTATGTGAATCACACAATATAGGTTCATAGGCTGGTACCAGGCTATCAGCCCTAGGGCCTATACAAGCCTAGCTATAACAATTCCCTGGCTATTTCTTCCCACACATACCATGGTTAAGCATGTCAACCATAATGTTTCATGACCACTTCATTGTCCTACATATTTCACATCAAAATGAGGGTCAAATGTATTGTTGGCAGGGACTTCTAAGATGGCTGCACACTGATCAACAGCTTAATTTCCACTCTCCTAGTGTTACAAAAGAAATGAAGAGAGATAATGGCTAGTAATTCTGCCAGTTTTAATAAAATTTGGTTACTGGCTAGCAAGTGCTTTGCCTGGATGCCAGCAAAAAAAAAAAAAAAAACTGAGAGAGCCTGAAAGAAAATCAACTATAAAAGGTGAAGAGAAAATACTGACTGGGAAAAATTCTGCAGTTGTTCAGTAAAAAATGGTTCAAGCTCCAGTTTTGGTACAAGGGATGGCTTTGAGTAATTTAGAGGAAAACATAAATCAAATGTGGCCAGAGCTGATTAATCTTTCCCATAACAAGAAAATATTTTTCAGTTCTTACATAGTATACTACCAATTGCATCACTATCCACAGTGTAAGTTGTGACAAATGCCTTACCATAATTTTTAGTATTGTTACCTGTAGCTTATCTGTCATTAACATCCTCCATAATCTGAGTAGTGGAACCCCTAAAAAGAGGTAGGATGGTACCTTCTAACCTTTTAGTACTAACCTCACTATGAATACTAACAATCAGTTGCAACAGATACCTTCAATCAGTAGTGCACTGCAGTTAAAATCATACAAAGTGTAAACCCTGCACCTCATGTTCAAACAATTACCTTCTTTTGTACTTGATAACATGGGGTTAACAATTTGCTTCTGTTGTTAATTGATGTGGTGGTCATGTGATTTTTTTTTACTATTTAAATATTGGAGAGTTTGTTGAATTTTCAGATTCTGATGAAGTCTTGGTTATAGACTGATGAAAGCATTTAATCTTGTTGGCTCATTACTATTAAATTTTTAAACTTCTCGCTGGCTCACTGGTGTCTTCAGTACCTTCAGTTTTTGGATTGTCTATATTTGTTGTTCCTGGTTCCTGGTTTGTGTTTTGCATTTGAAGTTGTTCTATCCACAGCTGAGATGCTGAGCAATGGATGGGCTAGTGGCCCTGGACTGCTAAGGCAATTACAGGTGAGTGTTAATATCTTAACTCAACTTGTGCAAGAACTTAATGTTCAAATTCACCACATCCAAAGGAACAATGCCACCAGTAGTGACTGTGACTTTAATCGTACTTCTAACTGCCTAATGAACAGGTGCTGTCAAGATGAGAACCTTGAACCTCTACACAACTCAGATGGAAACATCTCTCAAGTATGTGCTAATACTATAGCTCTTAAAGGGTGGTTTAATTGGGTGTTTGAATTTAACACTACAGAAACCACACATAATGGTACCTTGCAACAATCTATTTCAAAATTTGAACATGTGCTCACTAAATGCCATAAACTGCAAGTAGAAAATGCTTATTTGGTGGAATGTGTCAGGTGTAAGCAGATACCCAAGGGTCTTAGATCTTGGAAATATCCCACTGCATTTTTGTAGGGTTCTCCCTTGCATCATGACCTCATTGAACTTTTTGATAAGCAAAGTGTTGAACTGTTGGAGCTGCTAATTAAACACAACCAACATGAAACTGAGCAGCTCATTGCTGAAGCAAACACTTTAGACACTGTGATTAAGAAAGACTTACTGTTTGCTACTTATAAAACACAATACTTGAATGTGTATGCTAAAATTGACAACATTGTGAGAGACATTACTAAACGTAAAGAAAAGAAACTTGAAAGGGATAGAACTGAGTACAGTGAGGGGCGAGTCTACCCCCAACCACAGAATACCAATGAGAACCAGGCATTTAGTGATGGACAGCATGGCAATGAGGAGGAAGTGATGTATTCTGGCAGCAACAGCGATGCCCCTTTAGGGAGGAAGCCCTTGAGGCATTTGGAGCATTTGAGGAACAGAGGGAATGACAATGTGAAGCAGGAGAGGAAAAACTAAAACCAAGGGAACCAGAGGTACCAGAAGAAGCAGTATGAACAGCGGAACATGGACAGATAGATGAAAATGTTTCAAATAAACTTCCAGTAGTAATTTCAAACAAAACAGGTGACTTTCATGTTTTTAACTTTACAGACAACTTTTACTGAACTGAGCATGCTGAAGTATTGAGTAAAGGTTACACGTTTGTCCCAACTTGTCGAGCTAAAACAGGCAGCGTTTTGTTGGACTTGAAATTGTTTATCAGAAGGCTTATTTTTTTATGCATATTTAACTATGAAAATTTGGAAAATGCAAGTTATGTGTTAAAAAGAGCTAGTACTTTTAACCCACCCACTGTTCTTCCTTTAGTTTTATTTGAGAAATTATGTAATTTTGAGATCAGAAATTACCTGAATACTAAAACTAAAGATCATACAACTTGAGTGTGACTGAAAATGAATTGTTAACATTGCTTTGTCAAGATAAGAACATATGGGTTATGAAACCTGACAAGGTGGCGGGAGTGGTAATGTATATTCAAGACTATTTTAACAAAATGTTTGTTCACATTACTGATGATGATATGTATGAAGAAACTACACAAAATTATATTCATGTGGCATACAGGAAAATAAATTTTTTCTTGCAAGACATGTTTGACCAAGGGCAAATAAATGGGGAAACATTGAGTTTCCTTAATGTAAAATATCCCATAATGCCAACCATTTTTGGCATTCCAGAGCTTCATAAAGATTTGAGAGATCCTCCCATGATGCCAATTGTTATCACCAGTACTTCTAAGGTACATGCCATGGTAAAATATGTGGATTTGTAGCTTAAAAATTGTTTAGCAAGATACCACCACCTCTGTAAGGACTCTTGGGATTTTCTGACAAAACTTAGGGGAGTTAACTATTCAAAAGCCTTATGTTTTGTAACAGTAGATGTTCATAGGCTCATAAGGTTCATGTTGTTAGTTTATTTAATGTTATTCCCCACCAACAGGGTCTTCAATGGTTTAAGGAATTTCTAGTGGATTTAAGAACGTATTCTTTTGATGAAACTTGAAGTTGTAGTCACATTGATGGAAACAATTTTTGACTACAACTTTGTTTATATTGAACGGCAGTATTTTAAGCAGAAAAGGGGTGTAGCAATGGGGTGGCTTGCACCCCCTGTATGTTAATACAATCATGGTGTAGTGGGAAAAACAGTACATACTGAGTAATTCAAAAATACAGGCATTAAAAATCTACACCAGATTTTTGTATGATATTTTTTAGCAGGGGAAATGAATGAAGAAGAAGCAATTGACTTGGTAAACTATTTGAATTCCACTACCTCATTTCTGAAATTTAGTTATTCCTACAGCACTGAAAGCATTAGCTACCTAGATGTGCTAATAGCCAAAGATCATGCTAAGGAGAGGCTTACTACTAACATTTATAGGAAACCCCACTATTCAAATTCCCTCTTGCATTATACAAGTTGCCACCCTTGGCATGTTAAGAAAGAGGTGGTAAAGGGACAATTTATTCATCTGGCTAAAATGATTTCTGATGACAATATGTTTGAGCAAGAAAGTAACAAACTTCTTGACATGTTCCAGACAAGAGGGTATCCGTTGCAATTGATTGTTAGTATTTGTAGTGAGGTTAGTACTAAAAGGTTAGAAGGTACCATCCTACCACTTTTTAGGGGTTCCACTACTCAGATTATGGAGGATGTTATTGACAGATATGCTACAGTTAACAATACTAATATTTATGGTAAGGCATTTGTCACAAGTTACACTGTGGATAGTGATGCAGTTGGTAATATACTATGTAAGAACTGGAAAATATTTTTTTGTTATGGGAAATATTATGAGAAGTTTGGTGATAGACCATGTATAGTATATAGGACAGTGAAGAACTTGAAAAAACTGTTGGAAGGTAGTCAAAAACTGGCTTCAAATTCAGCCATGAGGTGGAGAACCTACAAGTGTGGACTCTGTAACCAATGCAAATTTATTTTTGAGGATAACACACTAGTGGTAGGGACACACAATTTGGTTACTTTATTCCACTGCACTTGTAATTCAATGGGTTTAGTATATGTGGCACAGTGTGTTCAATGTTTGTGTTTTTATGTGGGAAAAAAACAAATGGAAATTGAAAGAGTGTATTTACGAGCACAATATAGATGTAAGGAATAAGAATGTTAAAAACTCTTTATGCAAGCATGTGGAAACATACCCTGATCATTCCTTTTTATTTTTTGGATTGGACTTTGTACTCCAGAATATGATGAGAGGGCCATGGGAAGATCTTATCGAATATAGAGAAATGATGTGGCAACTAAGGTTGAATGCTTGTGTACCCCCTGGCCTTAATGAATGTATTTCAATCAGTAGTGTACTGCATTTAAAACCATACAAAGTGTAAACCCTGCAACTTATGTTCTAACAAATATCTTCTTTTGTACTTGATAACATGGGGTTAACAAATTTGCTTCTGTTGTTAACTGATGTGGTGGTCATGTGATTTTTTATATTTAAATATTGGACAGTTTGTTGAATTTTTAGATTCTGATGAAGTCTTGTTTATAGACTGACAAAAGCGCTTAATCTTGTTGGCTCATTACTAATAAATTTTTAAACTTCTCGCTGCCTTGCTGGTGTCTTCAGCAGTATCAGTTTTTGGATTGTCTGTATTTGTTGTAAAATAACCTACCAGGGAATGGAACATAATAGACATTGTTTGTGTTCCTAAAGAAATTAATGATTTGTTGTTAGATAATTCTGCAAAATTGAAATCTAAACCAATGCACAGAAGATTAATTACAGATTATATGAAAGCAAAACAGTCACTGTGTAAAAGTAACTGGGGTGAGGTGTTCAGGGGAAAAGCTGCAGATGGAATGTGCAAAGTTTTGAAAGAGCAACTGTTTGAGAGCAAAAAGTCAAAAAAATGTTTAACACCAGGATCTAGGCATATAATGTCAGGTGGATATATTTCCATAAGAACAAGAAGACTGATTAAGGTGAGAGACAAAAATATAAGAAATGGAAGAGAGGTTGAACTATAATGTTGAATACTGAAATAAACAAGCTGGACAAACAAATTAAGCATAGTGTGAGACAAGATCAAGAAAAAAAATTGAAGAAAATTTATATACATATATATTAAGCATAATAGGAAACCTTTTTATAGATACATGAGATGTGGAAGGAGTAAAGACAAACAAATTGATAAACTGTGTGCAGATTCTAAAATGAATTCTCAGACACAAGAGATTAAAGATATATTTACAAAATCTTATGCAAAACAGTTTGGCACCACAAAGTGGGTGATAAGTTGTCCTAGTGGCATCCAGGTAATGTCAGATACTGGAATCAAATTAGATTATATTGAAAAAGAACTGCACAAACTGGATCCAAATAAAGCTCTGGGAGGACTCAGAATTAGTAATAATGGACCAAAGCTCCAAAGGCAGTGGTGTCTAAATATTCATAAAGGATAAGCACACCTCCAGACTAGTAGCCCAGCATAGTGCATCTGAGATACTTGGGTAAGACTGCGATCCAGGTCATAGCCTGCTATAGGTGCCCAACCATGTCCCCTAGACTCTCACTCCATGTTCCTAAGCACCCTGGAATCTATCAAGGTCCAACCCAACACTCTCATACTAGGAGACTTCAACTACCCCTCCATCAACTGGGAAAACTACTCAAGCACCAATGCACTGGCCCAATTCTTCCTGGAATTTATCATTTCCAATACCCTGGACCAGCTCATTCTTACCCCCATTAGAGGAAGCAGCATCTTTGACCTGGTTATTACTAACATGGGCAACTGTTGCTCTACACCAACATTCAGTTCATCCCTGGTTAGATCTGACCACAAACTGATCACCATGGAAATCCAGATCTCATCCACAACCCCCACAAAGGTATCCACCATGATAAATATCTCCAAAGCTGACTTTGGACTCCTAAAAACAGAGGTGGCTAATGGAAAATAGATGCATGACTGCCAACTCATACACCAATGCACTGTACGAACATGTGCATAAATGCATGGAACTAGCCATACCCAACAGAACCAAGACGCTCTCCTCCAAAATAAGGAAGACAGTCTGGTGGTCTCCTGCCATTAATAAACTCTACAACAGAAGGAAGAAACTTCTGCAGAAAAAGGTGAAGTCCCAGGCCTGGAAAAATTTCTTTATTAGCCTCAACAAAAAGTTGAGATCCCTCATCAAATCCTCCAACGCCAGCTATGAAGGCAGAATTGGCAGACACTAAAAACAACCACAAAGCCTTCTTTAGTTATATCAAGAATCTCCATGGCAATACCCAGATTTGCTCTGAGTTACTGCACAATGGTACCTCCTATACTGAGCCAACAGATATTGCCAACATATTGGCCAATAGATTCAGTGCCAACATTAACCCTCTCTCCCACCCAAAGGACCAATCTCAATACCAGAAGAATCCCAGGCACCCTGCATTACTGCAGCACAGGTTAAAGCTGCATTATCTAAGGCCAAGAATACAGCTTCCATGGGACCCGACAATATCCCTGGCTGTGTTCTACATGAATTACAAAGTGAACTGGCACCACATCTGTATGCTCTGTTCACTCACAGCCTCACCTCAGGCTTTTTCCCTACCAAATGGCACACTGCTACAGTCATCCCTCTCCATAAAGGAGGAGTGACTACAGACCCTAGAAATTATTGCCCATTAGCCTGACAAGTCTGATATGTAAGGCTATGGAGCACATCATCATGGACCTAATTAACAAGGATATAGGGAATCTCCAAACTCTAGATCCCTCATAATTTGGTTTTGTAAAAGGCAGATCATGCCTGCTCAACCTGGTTGACTTATTAGAGTCAGTCAGCAGAGCGGTGGATGAAGGTAAGGCAGTTCATACAGCCTACCTCAATCTGGCCAAGGCCTTTGATACCATTCCTCACTCAGGAATTATTGATAAACTCACCAAACTTTACAACAACCCCTATATTGTTAGGTGGATTGCAAATTGACTCACAGATAGAACACACAGTGTGAAAATAGTGGACTCCAAGTCAGAGTGCCAACAAGTCACGAGTGGAGTCCCACAGGGATCAGTCCTGGGTTCTCTCCTGTTTGGCATCTACTTCTCAGATGTCCAGGCTAAAACGGAGGGACTCTGGCTGACCATATTCACAAACTACTGCAAGCTGGGAGCCATTATTAACTCCCCAAGTACTGCAGACATCGTACAGAAAACCCTCACTGAGACCAATGACTGGTGTCAAAACCATGGCCTTAAGCTTAATGCCAAAAAATGCATCATCATCCTCTTTGGGAAAAACTGAGTTCCCACTAATTACCACATCAATGGGAGCCCACTGAACACTGAAGGCATTATAATCTGAGGACACAGGTTGACAGCAATGTCTCCTTCGACCACCAAATTGCCACTGTGGTCAGAAAGTCCTTCTATGTGGCACATCTCATTACCAAGAGTTTTGCATCCTGGAAGAAAGAGGTCATCATTTCTTTCTACTCTTCCTTCATTGTTTTTCTCTACTCTTCCCTTATTAGACCAGTCATAGAGTATAATGCCCCATTTGGCATGTACCTCACTAGACACCTGCAACAGCTCGAGAGGTCACAAAAGTACCTCACAAAGAGGATCCTAGGCCTTAAAAACATGTCCTATATGGACAGACTCAAAAAACTCCAGCTATTCTCTGTCTCATATTGTCTACTAAGAGGCGATATTTGCTTGACTTACAAAGCCATGTCTGATCTATCTCTTAGAAATGTTACATTTAAAGAAATCCCAAGCCCTCTGCACCACACACTCCAGAGACCTCAACCTCATTACCACAGTCAACAGAACATGCTGGAGGGACAGGTTTATAATCCAGAGACTGCCCATGCTCTGGAATAGACCTCCCATACACTTCAAGCAGAGCATCTCACTAGCCCTCTTCAAGACACATCTTGATGAGTGGATGGGAAATAGAAAGTTCACCCGGGGGATCACTCCAGTGGCTCCACTTGATAGAGGCACTGGGAACTAATGATGGGTGGCACAATGCCAGGGCACTTCTATTGACTAGGCTTGTAAAGGCCCCAGGGCCATTAGCCTAGTGCACACCTATGGACCTATGAACCTATAATGACCTAAGAACACTTCAGCAAGAACTTACAGTACCATTATATCTGTTATTTACTAGATCGTATAAATATGGGGAGATTCCTCAAAAATAAAGACATGCTCTTATTAAACCTTTCTGTAAGGGAAAGGGGGTAGAACAACACCACAGTCATATAGACCCTTAAGTCTACTTTCATGTTGTGGAAAAGTAATGTAGAAGGCAATATTGGATAAGTTATTGTCAGAAATGGGTAGGTTCAGACTTGAAACCATATATCAGCATGCATATGTTGAAAATAGATCTATTAACCCCTGTAGCATGATGTTCTATAACAATATAATAACAGCTATGTATGAAAAAATGTGCTGTGATATAATTTATATAGATTTGACTTCAGCATTTGACAGAGTCAGACACAAAACACTGATCAATAAATTAAAACAAACAGGTATTGTACTCTTGATAAGATTGATACCTGCATGGCTTACAAATAAGACATAGCAAGTATCATAGAGTAACTGGACATGTGAAATTCCATGTTATAGTCAGGTGTCCCACAAGGCCCTGTCGTAGGCCCTTACTTGTTTAGAATCTGTCTTTCAGACCTAACATTTTCATCTGAGGTGTTCTACAGTCTATATACAGATGACTTGAAGTTGGGTAAACTGATTACATGCATTACAGACAAGGCATGTCTGCAAAAGAACTTGACTAAATTGACCATTTGGGCACAAGAGAATAATATGCTGATAAATACATCAAAGAATAAGCATATGAGATCTGGGAGACATAAACTGCAAGGTGAATATTTAACACAGCACACAGTGATTGAAACTGTAGATTCATTTAAAGACCTGGGTATATGGGCAGATCCAGCTAGGAGTTTTTCTAATCATATCAACCAATAGGAACTATAGATTGCATAAAAAGATGTATAAAGTCTAGGAAATCAGAAATGATGAAGTTATTGTTTGTTAGTTACTTTAGACTTAAACTTGAGTATGGAATAACAATATGGAAACCTTATAAGAAAACAAGCATGATCAAACTGGAAAGAGTACAGCAGAAATATACCAAGGACATCCATGGATGTCAAAATTTAAGTTTTTATGAAAGACTAAAATATCTGAACTTGTACATTGTTTTCTATATATATCTAAGAGGATATCTTATTCAGGTATATAGGGCATTTAGAGACAACAACCTCTGTGAATGTTTGGGGTTAACAAAAAGTAGTACAGAATCATCAGGCAACCTATGCAGAAGATTCTATAGGAATGAGAAGTTTTTGTTTTTTCTCTGAGAGAGCAGCTGATGTATGGAACAGACTACCAAATTATATTAAAGCAAGTACTAGCAGATATTTTTAGAAATAGGCTGGACACTTATCATGAGAACGAGTATTTTGGTATATTGACAAGATAGTAGGGCAGTAATGCCCATACTTGAAATATTTGTATGTATGCATATGTATGTATGTATCTTTGCCATAGAAGAAGTGCTTTTCAGACATAGCCATGAATCATTTATAAATATAGATGACAGATTGAGGTTTTAACCATGTATGTGTGTGACATGAAAAGGTCCTTGTATATACCTTCATTTGTGCATATGTCTTATTTAAGTGTGAAGGCCATCCAAGTCCAGATAGCAGAATTATACTTACAGAAACATAGTAGACATTATACACTCAGTCATACATCTGAACCTTCAAAACACAGTAAGAGTGTCTTATCCCTCATACATATAATTCATATCAGCTCCACTATTTATAATTATGTTTAAAGTGTTATAAATGATATTTAATATAATGTGAAATGGAACAACAGTAAATTGTCTGGAATTTCCAGTATTAGAACCCAGGACCATGTGTATGGCAGCCCTACACTTATACCTGTTGCAACAGAAATATTGAAATAACACCTGGATATTTTTCTGTTCATTACTATAAACTGAACTGTCACAAAAGTAAAACTGTGTATTTCCTGTATTAGAACCCAGCACCATCTGGCTTGTAGCCCTACACTTACACCTGCTTCCACAAGAACAGTTAAATAACAGTTTGTCAAAGGAAAAATATACTTTAAAAATGATCAAAACACGGTAGGTTCAGGTTAAGGCACTTTAATCTTGAAGCAAGGAGACAAAAACATGCTAATACAGAGTTTGTCTAACTAGAATCAGGAAATGCAGGTATTTTTATACATTTTCTAATAAGATATTGCCTACCAAGCTGACGTAGTAAATCACAGGTTTTGTCATCATCATTTTGTAGTGATTGTTTTACAATATTCTGCTGGTACTATCAATTTTTGTGAGAAACTTCCTAAGAAAAACAACATGGCCTTGGCTACCACCGGTTAGATATATGCAATGTTACCATTCAAGGTACTATGGCTAATTCGAGCACAAAGCAAGTATAGATTGCAGTTCATTTCTCTAACAGTCCTTTTGTCTATGTTATCTCTAACTTCTGCAGCTGTACATGTTCTCATACTTCAAACAGAGCTGATTGTTTAAAATCATTACATTACAGAATATAGCATTGTTCATTCATTTCTTCCTGACCTAGCAGATAATCACCTGCTTCTCAAGTACATTTCCAAAAGGCATAAACATGAATATTGCTGTGCTAGCAATTACTAGGTCAGAGGGCATCTTTCAAGTTTCAGAAAGCACACTGCAGTTTCAAAAAGCATCTTTTAGTCTCATATGAAACTCAACTGTATATAAAACAGTGCATATAAAATAGAATGAAAAACGTGTTAACTTATTTAGTTTCTAATTAGCATTAAGCACACACATTAATACATATTTTTTCTAACATTTCCCCCCTGTTAATACTTTTTAATTCTATTTTCAAAAGAATAAACAGTTTGCTTCTTCTCCTAACCTCTTCCATTCAGGATTTGCAGTTAAGAGAGTCATTCAGTTTAAACTTATGAAAGTGTCTCACATTCTAACAATTCTTCAATTTCAGTACTTTGATACAAAGTCTCAGAAACTGATATATCTATAAATTCTTTGATTAACTTTTTCATGCAGGGAATACCACAACAAATATATGCTCCTAATAGAGTAATCCCACACAAATGGCAATTAGGATGTTCATTAGGATGGAACCCCACCCCACAAACACATTCTGGAAAAAGTCCGTCAGAGGGTTTGGGCCTGGTTTGGTCATGGCTGACACTTGCTGTATCACCTCAAGGTGGTCGTTTATCTCATGTTGATGATCAGGTATATAAGCACAGCACTCTTCTTTGATTAAAGCGCACGTACCACCTCTCGCCACTAGGGTGAAGTCAAGAGCCATTCGGTTCTGGAGCACTACAGTTCTCATAGCATTCAGTTCATCAGTTATCAATTCAAGAGCAGAAAAAGTTGCATTACTCATTACTTCGAGAAGTTTAGACAGTTTTCACAGCTCCCAAATTGATTTCACTGCGCCATATGCAGGTAATATGCCTGCCCATGATATGACAGCATCACTCAGGTCCATGTGCGTCAGCTTGGTACCCACGGTATGATGGTCTTTCCAGCCCGCATTGATCTGTCCCATTGGATTTTCAGGCTTCCTGACAGCTTTCTTGGCTACACCTCGGGTATTTCGAATATTTCCCTGAGGCAAAACTGCAGTGTGTCATATGGCCGGAACCAGGTACCCCAAAAAACAACTGCCAGACCAATTCTCAGGTAACCATTTATATGCTTTCTTACCACACACAAAATAACAATCCTCTACCTTAGTAGTTACTTTGCTATGAAATGGCTGCCCTGCATGAAACATTTTCCTATCTATTACAGATAGTTGTTTAAAAAGTACAGGATTACGTTGCACTTGATCAACAGTCTTATGCATGGACTCAAGAAATGAGTCATAATTTGAATTACAAACTGTACCCATTTTGTTTGCTTTGGTATAACATTTATAATGTACAGTCACATTGCACCTGCTCCAACCCACTTGAATTGTGTCAATCTTAAAAAAACATAAAATTCCCTTTTGTGTCACAGGCAAATACAGTGCTACCTAATCATATGCTTTGATAGCTACGGTGTCATAAACCAAATTTTTCCAGGTCTCATTGACCCCTAGGGGGACTGCAGTCATTAATAACCCCCCCCCGAAAGCTGTTGGTATGGCTGTGCAAATCCAGCAATTCGAAACATTAAAAGTCTCAGCATACACACGTGTAATTGGCTGATAAGTGTTAAAGTTCGGGTGCCAGTCTATGGTCGGCTCATCACGTTTAATCAGTTCAACTTTTGTGGCTGGGAAAAGGAAAGGCCACAACAAAAAGATCAATGTTATCAGTATAGCTATCAAAATAATTATGCAAGTTTTCTGAGGTTGTTCTGCATCTCTGTTTGCTCTATACCTGGTCATTTTGTACGACAGTAACAAGGCTTATATCCAGTTCAGAGTTCTTAACCAGTTTACAGTGTGTCAAATGAATCCAGGACGCTCGCTCCACGATCTTGACTGCAGTGGGTGTCGACAGTAGTACCTGGTATGGCCCTTCCCACTTCGGAGAACTCCAGTTTTTTCTCTTCACCACCTTCACCCAGACCCATGTGCCTGGGGCTACTGCTGCTTCCGATGGTCTGGTTTGCTCTTTATCTGAAACAGAATTTAACTGCAAAAGTTTGTTATTCAAAAATTGCCTCATATACCCTGCAAGTGAACTGTCAGCCTCCTGCTCTGCAGGCATGAGAGGTTTCCATTGAGGTGTATAATATGCCCTCCCAAACAGAACTTCAAAAGGAGTTAAACCTTTTGCATTTGGAACAGTTCTCATGCTCAACAGTGCCAGAGGTAAACAGTGCACCCAGTTCTTTTGTGTCTCACTAATCAATTTTCTAAGCTTGTTTTTCAAAACCCCATTATGCCTCTCTACTAATCCTGCAGATTGGGGGTGGAACGCACAATGATTTTTCAGAGAAATCCCGAAATAACGGCTAAGTTGTTGTATAGTTTGATTTACAAAGTGTGTGCCATTGTCACTATAAATCTTTTCCGGTATTCCAAATCTAGGAATAATTTCTTTAACAAGGACTTTTGCAACAGTAACTGCATCTGGATTTTTAGTTGGAAAAGCTTCCACCCATTTGGAAAACATATCTATAATGACAAGGCAGTACTTCTTATTTTCGCATTTGTTCAGCTCTATAAAATGCATACAAATAGTATGGAATGGATACGGTGGTATAGGGAAACTCCCTTGCTTAGGTTTCAATGCCCCCTGTGCATGATGCTTGTTACAAACATGGCATGCTGCACAAAAATTTTTTGTGTAGTTTATAAATCCATACGTTGTAAACATTCAATTCACTAACTGTACCATCCCCCCTGTTGAGATATGGCACTGCCCATGGCTCAACAAAGCTGCATATCTAAACAAGTTAGATGGTAAAATCGGTTTCTTTTCTTTGGAGATGTACAGTCCCTTCTCAAGGATTGCTCCTCGTTTTATCCACTTCTGTTTTACTACATTTGTAGTAAGTGTCTGCATTGTTTTTAACATTTCTAAGTCTAAAATCTCAGATGGTTGTAATTCCTCACTCAAAAGAAATACTTCTAAAGCTGAAGCTGCTTGTTTTACAGCTGTATCAGCACTCGCATTACCTTTTCAAATCTTATCCTGTTGCTTGGTATGAGGTACGCATTTGCAAATAGCTACTTTCTGAGGTAACTGAATAGAGTCTAACAAGTCTAAAATAAATTGCGCATGGTTAATTGGTTTACCAGTAGATGTTATCATTCCTCTATTTTTCCACTGCTGCATAAAAACATGTACAGTAGAAAAAGCATACTGACTGTCAGTAAAAATGTTAACTTTTTTACCTTTTGCCAAGGTACATGCCCTTGTCAAAGCAATCAATTCTGCTGCTTGTGCAGATAAATTGTGTGGTAAAGACTTTGCTTCTAAAATATCGGTATCAGAAATTACTGCATACCCCACTAGATTCTGTCCTGTAGGACCCCTCCTGCACAAGCCGTCCACATAGTATGTCACCTCGGCATCATCCAAGGGAACATCTGTGAGATCTTTTCTAGGTAGTGTCTTTTGCTCAATCTCCTGCAGGCAGCAGTGTGGTTTGCCATCTGCAGGGGTTGGGAGCAAGGTTGACGGATTCAAAGTTGTACATCGTTCAATTGTCATATGAGGTTGGCTCAACAGTATAGTCATACAGGAAAGATGTCTAGCAGAATTAAGATATGCTACTTTTTCTTGCAGTAAAATAATCACAACTGCATGAGGCACTCTCTCCACAAGAGGGTGGAACAATACTACTGAGGCTGTAGCCTGCACTGCCACTGCAGCTGCGACTACTGCTTGCACACAGTGGGGCAAGGATCGCACCACTGGGTCTAGCTGTGATGAATAGTAAGCTATGGGGCGTTGTTTGTCCCCATGCTGTTGTGTTAACACTGATGTCATATAACCTTGCTTACAGTCTACAGTTTGGAAAAATCGCTTATGATAGTTTGGTAATCCTAAAACTAAGGAAGAAGCTATCAGTTGTTTCAGTTTGCAGAAAGCTGATTCTGCTTCTGGTGTCCACTATAATAAATCTTGTGCTGCCATCGGCTTTTTGAATATCAAGTTAATCAGCGGAGCAGATTCCAAAGCATAGCTTGGAATCCAACTCCAACAAAAGTTAGTAGTACCCAGGAAGGACATAATTTCCTTCTTGGTAGTTGGTTTAGGTGCCTGTAATATTGCTGTGTTTCTATCTTCATCTAATATTCTGCCTTCTTTGGATATTACATATCCCAGGTATTTAACCTGTTTTTTCCAAAGTTGCAGTTTGTTTTTGTTTACCTTGTGTCCTTGAGTGGTTAAAAATTGTAATAATGCTATGGTATCCTTTCTGCATTCTTGCTGGGTGGGGGCTGCCAGCAGAATGTCGTCTACATAAAGTAAAATCTGACTGCCTTTTGGTGGGATAAATCCCGCCAGGTTACTTGCCATTTCTTGTGTGAATATTGTTGGACTTTCACAATATCCCTGTGGTAGTCTCATATATGTATACCGTTTCCTCTGAAATGTAAATGCAAACCAATGTTGGCTGTCAGGGTGTATCGGTATTGAGAAAAATGCAATGGTAATATCTACCACAAAAAAATACTTTTGTTGAGGTTTCAAATCATTCAATAAAGTGTGTGGATCTGGCACCGTAGGTGCCCTGTGTAAAACTGCGTCATTTACAGCTTGTAAATCTTGGACCATACGCCATTCTCTGTTTGCTTTCCTAACAGGAAATAAGGGTGTATTACATGGTGAATCAGGAGATTCTATTAAGACTCCTTCCTTAAGTAAGGCTGTATTTGTAGGTTTGATTCCTATTTCTGCATCCTTTCTCAAGGGATACTGTCTCTTTTGAGGTCTAAATGCTGATTTTGGCGTGATAATAACTGGTTCTGCTGTACGAATAAGTCCTAAATCTGATTTCCCTGTTGACCAGAGAGTCTCTGGTATGTCTCGTAAGGCTTTTTCCTCTTCCTCTAGTAAGAGTGCTACTCAGCTATCCTCACTTGCCTGTGAGTGCACAGCTGGGTGTGTCTGTGTTATCCAATTTAATTTCTGCTTTTGTACTCCTTGTTCAGAGAGTTCTAACTCTGTCTGCTTTTCCCACCTTGTAACTTTTTCTCCTAGGTCTGCCCACTTCAAATTTCTATCTTTAGTTAAACTCACATGTGGTAATCAATTAGATTTGTAAAGTGCTAGAAACTCCTGGGGCAATGAACAGCTTACTACACTGTTTCCTTCTGTGACCCAGTACAAATTTCGTAATACTAATCTGTTAGCATGGTTTCTAAACAGTTCTTGTTCATATTCTTTATCAGGTCCTGGTCTGTTACAGTAATACAGAGTGCAATGCAACAAATGCTGTTTGTCAGTGTCGAGGGAGGGGGACTTACTGATGGCTACATTCATCAGTTCCTCGGTTACTGCCCCTGGACCAGTCATAACTAAGTCCTGGCTGTACCAATAAAATGTTTCACCCTCCGGTCGCACTTCAAAAGTATCCATTTGTCGCTGTGCTTCCATACCCTGCATAGTTGGAACTACGGCTATGCCAAATATCTGCATTAGGTCTCTGCCCAAGATATTCACTGAGCATTTTGCAGAAACAACAATTTTGCTTTTCTGGGTCATCCCTGAATCTGGGTCAGTTATCGCTATGTTGTGGGAGAGTGGCTCCCGATACAGCTGTCCATTAGCTGCTTTCACTAATATGTAGTCAAGTGATTCTGAATTTTCTGGTAGTTTGGAAGGATGTATCAGGGTCCGTGAAGCCCCTGAGTCACACAGGAATTTAACTTCCCTCCCCTCTTCCAGAAGTGTAACTTCCAGTTTTGTGTCTGCTAAGTAGAGCTCTAGGCTCAACAATGCTAAGTCCAAAATTTCATTTTCTTCATTATCTATGAATTCATGTACATCCTCTATTTCTTCTGTCACATCCTCTACCCCTTCTATCACATTTAAATTTGTCATTTCTTGTTTATTCCTATCCAGTGATTCTTGACTATCATATAGTCATTCCTCACCCTCCTTGTCTTCTGTGGTTACCTTTTTATTTTGCCTGCAATCCCTTGCTAAATGTCCCTTTTTTCCGCATTTGAAACATTCACCCCTTTTCTTTCTCTCTTCAAAGTCTTCTAATTGTTTATCAGATTGTTTGTTTCCCTGGGTATTTTTCTTACCCTTCTTCCCAGTTTGTACTACAAAGACTTCTGATCCATCTGTACTGCAAATACTTGAGCTTTCTTTTTCTTTTTGCTATTAAAATGCCTTTCGGCATGTCTTGCATATTCAAGTAATGACTGTAATCTACTCGTACGATGATCTACCATGTGCTTTGTAATAAAGCTTCTAATGGGTGCAATACTGCCTTTTAAAAATGCATTCTTTAGCTGTTGCTCATATGGGGAATCATGTGTTTGGTCTTCAGGTACCTGCATTTTACAATGGTTATTAAAACATTCTAATAATCTGGCATATCTATCAACAGTTTCACCTTCTTGTTGTATGCACTGATTAATGCAAGTCCAATCAGCCCTAGGCTTCCATTTCTCAGAGATTCGGTCTGTCAGACCTTTCACTCTGTTGTCCAGTTTTGCATTACTATGTGGGAGTGGTCTAAGCTCAGCATCACGGGGATTCCAGTTGCCACTGATCATGTGCCAATCTGGACCTACGATTTGTCTAACTACTTCCTCTACTTCTTCTCCATTCAAATGGTGACTTAACCTCATGCCCTGTAAGTCTTCTAAGAATTTTCTAAAATTAACTTTTGGATGGGGAATTCCCTCTGTGACTTTCCGGATGTCTTCAGTGTTCATGGTCTATATACTAGAAGAGTTGGATCCTGTCCTGCCTGTCCTGCCTGCGGATTTGGTACTTCTATGAGTGGACATATCTCTTCTTCACTCATAGCCTGTGAATTTCTATTCATTTCATATAATTCTATATCCCCTCTTAAGTTGCGTGTTCAAGACCTGGTCTCGATAGGATCTCTGACAAACGGTTTTGGTTTTGCAGGAACAGCTGGGTATAGCGGAGGTGGATCAGCTTGTCCACTCACTTCATATTCTGGTAAGGGAAGTGGAGGGGGAGGAGGAGGGGCTGTTGCTATTACCAGGTTATTGTCTTCTTTATCTAAGAACATTGCTTTTGAATTTTTAATCTTTTGTTCCCTGAAGTCTGCTTCCTCAAGCCACCTGTGTGCCTGAGGGACTCCTAATTGTCGTTGCTTTTTTAGCTGACCTTTCGCGTCTGTTTTAAGTTGTCTAACAAGTTTAATAAGTGAAGGTTTATCTAAATTACCATCAAATTTGTATTTATCAACCCATTTTGTATAATACTTAACATTATCGGCATGCTGTAATTGCATATATTTTGCGTCTTCGGTTAAGGGTGGGTCTCGGGAACTTTTCATGCACTGATTTCCCATGTTGCCTTAGCTAAGTTAAAAATTGTTACGTAACCCTTTTTATCACATGGTATCACGATTTTACACCTTTTCACAGTTTATCTAGAATAACTGCCTACCTATTCTGTTTCCCTGATCTATGACAAGACAGCAATCTTTTTGTCCCTGATCTGCACATGCAAATCTCCCTGACAAAACAATACTGTAACAAGTCCCTGATCTAAAACAGAAAAAAGGTAAATTCCTCCTTACCTGACCCTCCGTGTGTTGGTCCACCGGAACGTTGACTCGTCCTCCAATCCCAGATCAGAAACAGTGGCTGGTCTCTTTCAAACGACAATTCAGTCGGAGGTCTTTCAAAACAGAAGAGCCGATGTGGCCACTTCTCCGTATGGGTACATGCCACTGGGCCCAATTCTGACCTGAGCCTAGAGTGAGAGATACTTTCCGGTCCAAAGGACCAAACTGTCAAAGGAAAAATATAATTTAAAAATGATCAAAATATGGTAGATTCAGGTTAAGGCACTTTAATATTGCAGCAAGGAGACAAAAATGTGCTAATACAGAGTTTGTCTAACTAGAATCAGGAAATGCAGGTATTTTTATACATTTTCTAATAAGACATTGCCTACCAAGCTGACGTAGTAAATCACAGGTTTTGTCATCATCGTTTTGTAGTGATTGTTTTTACAATATTCTGCTGGTAATATCAATTTTTGTGAGAAACTTCCTAAGAAAAACAACGTGGCCTTGGCTATCACTGGTTAGATATATGCAATGTTACCATTCAAGGTACTATGGCTAATTCGAGCACAAAGCAAGTATAGATTGCAGTTCATTTCTCTAACAGTCCTTTTGTCTATGTTATCTCTAACTTCTGCAGCTGTACATGTTCTCATACTTCAAACAGAGCTGATTGTTTAAAATCATTACATTACAGAATATAGCATTGTTCATTCATTTCTTCCTGACCTAGCAGATAATCACCTGCTTCTCAAGTACATTTCCAAAAGGCATAAACATGAATATTGCTGTGCTAGCAATTGCTAGGTCAGAGGGCATCTTGCAAGTTTCAGAAAGCACACTGCTGTTTCAAAAAGCATCTTTTAGTCTCATATGAAACTCAACTGTATATAAAACAGGGCATATAAAATAGAATGAAAAACATGTTAACTTATTTAGTTTCTAATTAGCATTAAGCACACACATTAATACATATTTTTTCTGACACAGTTGTATAATTTCCTATACATTCTTAACTTGTGTGTGTTAATGGCTGCACAACACCACTTAACATGTTTGCATGGTGTCCAGCAGAATTAATAGAATGTATCCATTTTGAAATTGTTGACTGTCTGTTTCCTGTCTATAGGTGCTCAATGGCTGGAGGTGTTGGAGAAGCTTGCTATCTGCCATGCAATGCTGCTTAGTGGTGTTGTGCAATGGAAAGCAGAAACTGCAATAATGATCTTTACATTGGCTAGGCCCTGTCTGCAGGTGTTCTGTCTGTTTCTTGTGTGGGCCACTAGCCCAGGTTTGTGCACTGCTAAGTGCCATGCAAATGAGGTAAGCAAATTTAAAATGACATTCATTATGTTTTTCCATTTCCCCTGTTTGTGCTAAGCCATGCATCTCACAAATACTGGAATAAAAAAAAAAAGAAAAAAAGAAAATTTGGAGAAAGAAAGAAAAGAAGTCTATTAAATAAATAGCACTACAAAAAGGAGAATGTAAGTAAATAAATTTATTAAGTAAAGAACACTACAAAAATTTATGTTGGTACACATGAAATATTTTCACACAGGTTTGGATTTGAACCCTCACTCCAATGAACTTTCAAAACACAGTAAGTGTGTCTTATCCTTTTTGCCACACTGCTTTGCAGCAGATAACTGAAATCATTGTGCATACAATCAACTGCAGCATCATCCACAGTACTAACAAAACATATGGCAATTGTTTGTACATGTATTAATTTCAGATGTAGTGCACTGAGTGATCACTCAACCATTTATGACTATTGTTTGCATAAATTCAACTCTGTCTTATTTCTCTGCGTTTGTTGCTCATTCTTGTCTTATCTGAGCAGTAATCTGAGACATGCAGTCTGTAAGGCATTCTGTATCATTGTCCTTAAAATGTGTGAGGATATTAGATGACAATAATATACAGTTGTCAATAAATGAAGGAGAGGTTGGATCTTACTAAACAGAAAGTGTGAAATGTGTGTTGCTTACTTACATTTAAAACAAAGATACAATTACTTTTACAATTTGTAAGGCTAGCTTGGATGACACACCCACTGGATGTAAGGGAGTCTGAAATGCTGTTGTGTTTTTCTTCTCCCTACCAGTAATGAATCACAGTTGCAATCTATAGAGAGTGCCTGTACTATGTTTACATTTGCTACACAAAGCCAAGTATTTGGGATTCAGCAATTCTAATGAGTTCACACCTTATTTGCATCACAGCCCTGAATCTACATTATAAAAAGGGAACCATGTTGCTAGGGAACCTGGAAGTGAGAAGACTTGCTTATGTCGATAACACAGAAGAAGATACTTACTTTGGGATTTGTCTGCACAGAAGATTACAAGTCTTGATAAGATATAATTGCATTTTTTCAGTTATATTGAAATATCATTAAGAAAAATGTGTTTGATATATAAATATATAGATATAGTTATATAGACGCACACGTGTGTGTGTGTGTGTGTGTGTGTGTGTGTGTGTGTGTGTGTGTTTGTGTGTGTGTGTGTGTGTGTGTGTGTGTGTGTGTGTGTGTGTGTGTGTGTGTGTGTGTGTGTGTGTGTGTGTGGGTGTGTGTGTGTTTGTGTGTGTGTATTAGCAAATGTTACTTTTCTCTGTATGCATTTCTTAGAAGTGTATTGATGGCATAGGTATGTTTGTCATGGCATTTTACTTTCTCGGATGCACTCACGTATTATCTGTCATCAGAAGTGGTAATGTTACAACTGTTTTTCTTTTTACACTCTTCTGTTATTTCCTTGAAATGTAAATATCCTATATTGTCAATGACACAGGGGTGCTAGCCTTCTAAGATGGCCCATACACATCTCTAGGGGAGTACTGGCCACAGGTAGACATGACTGGCAATTAGATAAATTTGAATGTTCTGTGGTAAATGTGTACACATGTTTTAAGAAGAGTTTATTTGAGAATACTTTTAGCATTTCACTGACAGTTTGTTAGAAAAATGTGTCATTTGCCTGTTGTTTTGGGAGTGGGGTCGCCACATTCCATTTCTCTGTTGACACAAACAAAATGTTCTATTACTACTCTCCTTGTTTTGGATCCAACTTTGCCTTGCATGTGATTGTAACATGTTACACCTACATAATTTCTTTCTTTATATTTGAATAGCTTGACTGTATTATGTTTCTCCACTGAATAATAGTGAAATACTACCTTTTATGTGTTATATCTAAGCAGGACATTTATTTATGTGATGCTTACATGTATTATCCTTCTTTTGTGTTTTATGTCACCTAGGACTATGACACCCAGGCATTCCAATCCTCACAAAACCCCTTCACTGACTGTGAGGATGATGTCAATGTGTAAGCATTTAGGCAAAATAGTGCCTTTCTGCTTAAGATGGAATGTTGGGATATGTCTGGCATAATGCAAATTTGGCAGCAGATAGTGGCTGATGTGAATGCAGTAGGTGGATAGAGCAGGACATGTGATCAGGTGCACTATAGGGCCACTGACATGATTTTATCAACCCAGAGGAGAGCAGCTGCAGTGGCCCATGAACAGATGGCTTACTGGGGGGGGGGCTGCTACTGAGCCACCACTGACACTGAAAAAAAGAGTTCCAGTCCACTATTCAGGAATCCAGACTGCTCACTGGAAAGTATACAACAGCATGTCATTCATGTTATTGCTCCTTTTTCAGGCAGAACAAGTATGTCCCAAGAGGAGCTTCCAGGAAGGCTTACCTAGCTCAGTTGTTAAATACTTCTTGTATAGTAAAATAGTGACAGCAATACTTAAGTTCTATAACAAGAATAGCAAAATACAGGAGCATGGATAGGCAGATAAAAGGAATCCACATCAACAAATCTTTGTAGTAATAAAATGTTCAAAACAAGGCAGTCTTCACTTCACCAAGTAAATAAAAACTTCTTTTTATTGGACAAAAGATCAAGCTCGGCGAGCGCTTTCACCCTCGTGGGCTTCTTCAAGCCAAAATGCTAAACATTTTTTAAAAACCTTATATATACTTAAAAAATAATGACATCATATCCTGTGAAATAATTACATGGCCTGCAATCAATTTAGGAAAAACAATTGATTGCTGCAGCTCTATATACAAAACACTTACATTATAAAACAATAAAGTACCTCCTTAAAAAGCATAACAAAATTCTTTAAAAAGTTCTTTATACTTATAATATCAAATTCATAAACTTCTAGGGTAATCAAATAATAAAAATTAGCCGTATATTGAACCTTTAAACTTTCAGCTTCCTACCTTTCAGCATGGGTCTCAGGGGAACCATATCATTCAACCCAGGCTTCCTATCCGCTCTCAACCTAATAATCCATCTCATCTCACATTGTTCCGTATAATTCATAACATCTCCTCTTAGTGTAGGTATATTAACCTATATAACTAAGAAATTAAACTGGTGTTGTTCTGACGTTTGTAGAATATGCTTCGGTAGAGCATTTTTATTAGATTTAATGCAGATATTATACTGGTGTTCCCTGATTCTATCTTTAAGTCTTCTATCAGTTTTGCCCACATAAAATGCTGGGCAAAACGTGCAACAAGCTAAGTAAACAATGTGTTCAGTATCACATGTAGCTGTAACACTAAATCTGAAACATTGTTGACTGATAGGATGTATAAAGGATGCATTACTATCTATCATATTACAAAAGTTACATTTCCGACAAGGTTTAGTGCAACCTGGTGAAACATGGTATTGATGATTACTGATTCTATCAGAATAACAAAGAAGCCTGTGAAGATGCATGCGATTTTTATATATGAACTTAGGGGCATCTCCTACTATATTGCGGAGTCGTGGATCAACTGTAAGGATGTCCCAATACTTAAAGTAGATAGTTCTAATTTCATTGACATCCTGTGTATAATATAATGACACTTTGGTTTCAGTACTATATCCTGGAGTATCAGTTAATGTATTATTTCCATCATTCTCTTCTTCTGCTCTACTCATAAAATAAGGAGATGCCCTATTTTTCCTAAGTATTTCTACCCCTTCAAAGCCTTCACTAATTTCTCTTTGACTATAGGTTCTATCTATCAATTGATAGTTAAGGTTAGACAGCTCATGGTGAAATCCTACATCAGTAGGATTGAGACGGGAGACCTTCATGGCTTGTCCTCTCACGATGTTTCTAAACACAAACTTGGGATGCATGCTTGTTCTATGTAATAATGAATTCCTATAACATGACTTTCTAAATACGCCCATATTCAGTAGACTACTAGGGAGTCTTTCAACATACACATCCAGAAAGGAGACTGAAGTCAATGATGCATTCATTGTAAATTTCAAGTAGGGGGGTCAACATATTAACTTCTTCTAAAAAATCCCCTAATTCTTTTTCACCAGCTGTCCACACCAAAAAAAGGTCATCTACAAAACGTACATAAAACTTCACAGACCTCTTAAAACTATTCAGTTCAAATAATCTATACCTTTCCCAATCAGCCATAACTAGATTGGCGTAGCTGTTGGCACATGAAGTGCCCATAGCCAATCCATCTTTCTGTATGTAAAGTTTTTGGTTAAAAGTAAAAATATTGTTTGTCAACACAATACCTAACAACCTGCATAAAGTGTCTGTAGAAGGTCCAGGAGAGTTAAAATTCATTTCCAAGCACCTTCGTATACACTCAATACCCTCACTGTTTGGAATCATAGTAAAAAGGGACTGAATGTCTAATGTAACTAGCCAGTATGGTAAATCTATAGTATGTGTACTCACATTGTTGCTAGATTGTTTTATATTGTCTACAGTAACCAAAGATTCAGAGACTTCATTAGTGATATTTTCATTGTGAACAATAGCAGTAGTTGTGATAGTATTTCTAACATTATTCAAAGTTTGTTCATTATTCTTAAAAGATACTGTATCACATCCAGCTTCATTCACACAAACAGTATTACTATTATTAATTACTTTTGAAGCATTGGGAGCTACTCTCCCTTGTCCAGTTTTATGAAATTCAGTCCTTGGCCAAGTAAATACGTGGCCATTCCTAAAATCAATGGTATCTCTTTGTATTTTAGTCTGTTTTTGTTCGAGTAATTTTTTCTCGGACAAAATGACATTATCTAGCAATTTTTCCATAAATTTGTCAACTATTTTATAAGGATAGGTAGAATAAACTGTTGTTGCTCTTTGATACGAGCACGTAAAGCAGCTTCATCTGGAGTAAAAAAGTCAATTAGTAAAGCCATATAGCGCATACTAGTCTCAATGTTAATCTGCTGCCATCTGTAAAACAAGTCAGGAAACACAGTACCTGTAGTCGGCATTTTCAGTATCCGAAGTCCTCTCAGTATTATTATTTTGCAGGTAATACATACTTCAAAATGCTGCAGCTGAAGCTGCATTCCTTTTAGTTTTAAAAAGTCCACTTCTAGTTGGTTTAGTAAAGTGGGTAATCCGCTATAGTCTCCTTCATGTAACAGTTCACTCGTCGCACTGTGTGTCACATCATAGGCTAATAGCGGGTTGTCATCCCCTGAGACGCAGTTCTCAAACCTGTTCAGGTTTCGTTGGTTATTCAACTGATTACCATGATTGTACGGTAGTTCAACACACTGTGAAATTTGTTCTGCCATAACAACCGGGTAGCAAATAAATGTAAGAAATAAAACATCAAGGTTTGCTACCCAGAAGTAAGCACTCCTGAAGTAAAGTAGTAATATAACAAGAATAGCAAGATACAGGAGTATGGATAGGCAGATAAAAAGAATCCACATCAACGAATCTTCGTAGTAATGTTTGTATCTTTTGGCTTTTCCCGGTTAGGGGTCTCCACAGCAGAACTCTGGTCCGCTAATGATTGGTAGTGGATTTTTACATACTGGGTTACCAGCCCTGACGCACAACCTTCAACGAAGGCATGCCCCATTCACGTATGCCTCCACACAGAAGACGCTCTAGCTGAGAATCAAACAGGACAACATCTAACGAATCTTCGTAGTAATAAAATGTTCAAAACAAGGCAGTCTTCACTTCATCAAGTAAATAAAAACTTCTTTTTATTGGACAAAAGATCAAGCTCGGCAAGAGCTTTCACCCTCGTGGGCTTCTTCAAGCCAATCAAACGGGACAACGTCTAACGAATCTTCGTAGTAATAAAATGTTCAAAACAAGGCAGTCTTCACTTCACCAAGTAAATAAAAACTTCTTTTTATTGGACAAAAGATCAAGCTCGGCAAACGTTTTCACCCTCGTGGGCTTCTTCAAGCCAAAACGCTAAACATTTTTTAAAAACCTTATATATACTTAAAAAATAATGACATCATATCCTGTGAAATAATTACATGGCCTGCAATCAATTTATATAAAAATCGCATGAATCTTCACAGACTTTTTTGTTTTTCTGATAGAATCAGTAATCAACA
Organism: Protopterus annectens; assembly: GCF_019279795.1. Lineage (NCBI taxonomy): Eukaryota > Metazoa > Chordata > Ceratodontiformes > Protopteridae > Protopterus > Protopterus annectens. The sequence continues at coordinate 771,081,311 of NC_056746.1, read as the reverse complement.
ATACCATGTTTCACCAGATTGCACTAAACCTTGTTGGAAATGTAACTTTTGTAATATGATAGATAGCAATGCATCCTTTATACATCCTATCAGTCAACAATGTTTCAAATTTAGTGTTACAGCTACATGTGATACTGAACACATTGTTTACTTAGCTCATTGCACGTTTTGCCCAGCATTTTATGTGGGCAAAACTGATAGAAGACTTAAAGATAGGATCAGGGAACACCAGTACAATATCCACATTAAATCTAATAAAAATTCTCTATCGAAGCATATTCTAGAAACATCAGAACAACACCAGTTTAAGCTCTTAGTTATACAGGTTAATATACCTACACTAAGAGGAGGAGATGTTATGAATTATACAGAACAATGTGAGATGAGATGGATTATTAGGTTGAGAGTGGATAGGAAGCCTGGGTTGAATGATAGGGTTCCCCTGAGACCCATGCTGAAAGGTAGGAAGCTGAAAGTTTAAAGGTTAAATATATGGCTAATTTTATTATTTGATTACCTTAGAAGTTTATGAATTTGATATTATAAGTATAAAGAACTTTTTAAAATAATTTTATTATGCTTTTTAAGGAGTTACTTTATTGTTTTATAATGTAAGTGTTTTGTATATAGAGCTGCAACAATCAATTGTTTTTCCTAAATTGATTGCAGTCCATGTAATTATTTCACAGGATATGATGTCATTATTTTTTAAGTCTATATAAGGTTTTTAAAAAATTTTTAGCGTTTTGGCTTGAAGAAGCCCACAAGGGTGAAAGCGCTTGCCGAGCTCGATCTTTTGTCCAATAAAAAGAAGTTTTTATTTACTTGGTGAAGTGAAGACTGCCTTGTTTTGAACATTTTATTACTACGAAGATTCGTTGCTGTGGATTCTTTTTATCTGCCTATTCATACTCCTGTATCTTGCTATTCTTGTTATACTACTATTTTAGTACAGGAGTGCTTACTTCTGGGTAGCAAACCTTGACGTTTTAATACTTAAGTTCTGTTTAACATTAATATTTTTTGGGGGAGGGGGAACAGTTGTAGACTGACAAAGTTAACAACACATTCTGATTGATTACACATGCGCTTGGGGTAGATGTGTCATCCAAGTTCTTGTTAAATGTATCATTAATGGACATATAAAGGGCAAAAAGTTTTAACCCGCTGTGTTACTGTTTATTGTGATCATGGTGTTTAACTTCTTCCACAACCATCCACCATAGAGAGCCTACAACCTTCTGCACATTGTAAGCAAATATTTTATGTTGGTACTGATGAGCAGTTCAAATAAATATTTATTTTCTGATGTGGGTGTCACGACTGTTAAGTGTACTGCTGTACTGCCTGTAATAGTGGCACCACTGTTAGTTTGTTAGCATATATTGAATATAGTAGTGTATGTATTAATTTCTTTCCTGTGTTTGTTGTTTATTATCACATGTGATCCTGACAGTGGAAGTGCATTACTCCTACCACCTGATATAAAAATATCAGCAGACTCTGATGATGATGGTGCCCAAACAGAGGCACAGCTGGGGGTGCAGAGGTTGAATGTGACACTGAGATTGACATTCAGCCATCTCCTGTAATTCCATCAGACACAGCCAATAGGCCTACACCAACTCATTCCAGTGAGCCCTAAAATAGTGGACAGGTTGAGGGTGAGACACTCGATCAGGGTAGTGTGATTACTGCGGCTTCAGTGCCTGTTGACTCTGACCATAGGCAAAGGGTGGGCGAGATCCCATGCAGGAAGGATTTTAGGGTTTCTCAAAAGAGGCCTGCTGTCCATCCTCCACCTGATCCAAGTGTGTCTTCTAATACCACTCAGTGTATGTTTATGGCCATCATGAAGACACAGACATGTTCCAATAGGTTCTCCAGAGAAATGTTTAGAGTTATAGATGCAGCAGAGGCTGACATGCATGACTGCATCCACTGTGTTGCTGATTAAATGGATCATATGAATAACAAAAAGTGATGATAAATGAAAATGAAGACTTTTATTTGACCACAAAACCAAGTAAATCAAGCGCTTTCGCCTGGTTAATACCAGGCTTTATCAAGATAAAAAGGAAACAGTGTAACATGGATTTAAATGTAACACTTGTAGTCTCATGATATCTTGATTAATTAATCTAATAAACAGTTAAAAAGACATTGTTCAAAAAAAATTTGAGAGAATTTTTTAAAAACATAAAAGTTCCTTATTGAATAAGAACATTACTTAATGTATAAAAAATTTTATAAAGCTGTTAATATTAAAATTAACTATAAATGTTTATAATAAATGTAATAAAATAAATATATACTTATAACACCTAATGAAGTTATTTTAAACCCATCATTTAGTTTTGGTTATAACCTAGCCTTCCTAAGCCTGAGCACACTAGTGATGTTGATGCTCTCATTCAAGCCAGAGGGCCTTGAGCATTCAATCTAAGTTGCCATAGGAGCTCTCTGTACTCAAGACGTGTCTCCCAATCCCCACCCCCCCCCGGCATCTTATGTCAGCTGTTCAAGTACAACAAATTTAAGCTGCATGTTGGGACAGGCAGTAAGATGCTTATAAAGGCGTTGGTTTCCTTCTTCTTGGAGATGTCATATACATGCTCATAAATTCTTTTTCTTAAGGGTCTCTCTGTCTTTTTAAACCGTCAGGTTTAAAACTCAAAGAATTGTTCAGTTGCGTTAAAAGTGCCAAAACTTGCTTGAACTCTCCACGGGTGACTGGTGCATCATCCGGTTCATCTCTAAGTAAAAGTGGAGTGTCCTGAAAGTCAGCATGATCCAAACCTTCATTCTGGTAGACTGGGTACATGCAAGTGAGGAGCATGCAAACAGTGTACATTTATATTCAACGACAGTCCCTTATACATCCCATCTAGGAGTTTCAGGTTTGACTCGGATGGTTATTACAATTGTGGGACTAAAGGCGTTGTATATTTAGGATTATGTACCCAATGTCCCAGGTTTTATATTGTGAAGACGGAGAGACCCTTAAGAAAAAGAATTTATGAGTATGTATATGACATCTCCAAAAAGAAGGAAACCAATGCCTTTTATAAGCATCTTACTGCCTGTCCCAACATGCAGCTTAAATTTGTTGTACTTGAACAGGTGACACAAGATGCCGGGGGGGGGGGGATTGGGAGACACATCTTGAGTACAGAGAGCTCCTATGGCAACTTAGATTGAATGCTGCAAGGCCCTCTGGCTTGAATGAGAGCATCAACATCACTAGTGTGCTCAAGCTTAGGAAGGCTAGGTTATAACCAAAACTAAATGATGGGTTTAAAATAACTTCATTAGGTGTTATAAGTATATATTTATTTTATTACATTTATTATAAACATTTATAGTTAATTTTAATATTTACAGCTTTATAAAATTTTTTATACATTAAGTAATGTTCTTATTCAATAAAGAACTTTTAATTTATATTTTTAAAAAATTCTCTCAAATTTTTTTTTGAACAATGTCTTTTTAACTGTTTATTAGATTAATTAATCAAGATATCATGTGACTACAAGTGTTACATTTAAATCCATGTTACACTGTTTTCTTTTTATCTTGATAAAGCCTGGTATTAACCAGGCGAAAGCACTTGATTTACTTGGTTTTGTGGTCAAATAAAAGTCTTCGTTTTCATTTATCATCACTTTTTGTTGTCTGATTCTCCTTTCCGTGGACTCTGTTTGGATTTAATAGTTTCTTGGACTTTTGTACTCATTTAGTCATATGAATAACACATTTATACGGGCAGTGCCTGTGATGGAACATCTGCTGGGAGGGGATGGTATCCACAGAGGCATAGGTCAGCCACATCATCTGACGTCAGGCAATGTGGCCATGCCCAATCAAGCTCCCGTAGTGGCACTACTTTCACTGCTCCATCACTGCTTGAGGTGTTCACACCCAGATGTGGCAGGCCATGGGGTCATGGTCCTGGGCATCCTCATGAGGAGAGCTCATCCAGCAGACATCAATCACATTCAGGTAGCAGCAGTGCATCTGATTGTGAGTGTGGACATGCCAGAGCGACTCCTGACACATGTCCAACATACAAATATGTAGACCTAGCACAAAGCTAGGCTGTGTTCTTGCAGTTTCACCTTGAGTGCCCACAGAAGCACATAAACAAGAGTTACTTGGTTCAGCCATGAAGCTTAAAGTTTATTCTGTCTCACTGGCCATTTGTTACTTTATCCAAATGCCTGCCTGTTTCTCTTTCTTTTTCACACCCACTCAATTACCTTTGGTGTCAGCCTAGGCTTCCTTCTCCCTCCCACACAACACCATGTTGAAGTGATGATAACTGTACCATATCCTTGTTTTCTGTCTTTTGGATTCAGTGACACATAAGCTTTGTGTCTGACGCTCAGGGTGCATAGCTGACTTAGTGCTTAGTATATCTGTGTTTGTGATGTTGTTTTGCTAATTGTATTTTTGACATAATTTGTCTGAGAAAGTGAGACAGCTGATAGAATCAAAACAGTTTTTGCATCAGTATTTTTAAGAATCTCTTGAGGGTTGTGAAGTCTGAAACGGAAATGTGTCTCATTACTTTCTAACTTCTCTCTTTAATGATTTTCCAGTACAAAATACGAGGCCAAACCAAGGACATTTGGTGACCATCAGTACTTTTGAGGGGTATGAATGTGTGAATCTTTGATGCCTGAGGCCTATTACTTGATAGAGGACACATGTATTTGCATAAGTCTCTGCTGTCACATGTTAAAGTCATTGCAATACAAATCACCAAGTTTTACTTACTTACATTACCAAGTAATAACATGCAAATATATGCCATTCATTTGTATAATTACACAATTCTGTTTTAACACTCCAAGTTCAACACTTACCTTGTAAATCCAGAAGTTGCTACAGTTTTAGTTCAGGGCTGAGTCTGTCTGATGCTAGCAGTACACTGCCATTACATGGGTAGGTAAACATTGTGAGCGCTGCCTGGCATCAATGTTACTATATGTATGTGTGTAGGATGAAGGTTTTGGCCCCTTAGGTGGTGAGTGAGTGTGCTATGCATTGCCTTTTAGCCAGTGCAAGGGCATACTGAGCATGCCTACCTCTGTCTACACCCACAGCAGCTGCTGGTTCCCCCTCAGACTCCTCATCTGCATTTGGCTGTGGTGACCTTGCCATTGGTGGTGTGATGCGTTCCCCTTCCCCTTGTTTATCCTGCTGAAGCTACTTTCTCAGGATGATGTTGTGAAGCATGGCACAGATGGTGATGATTTCAGTACATATACATGGATTATACTCCAGGGCTCCACCATATGTATCTAGGCAGCAGAACCGCAACTTCAGCAGTGCAAACACACTCTCTATGATATATCTGGTTTGAGCATGTGCCTCTTTATGGTGTTCTTCAGCTGGCGTGTATGCATTTCTGATGGGTGTCATCAGCCATGGTTCCAGTGCATAACCTGCATCCCCCAGTAAATTACACTGTGGGATATTACCCCTAGTCAACATCTGATATGGCTGGGAAGTGTGCCAGATATGTGAGTCAAGGTAACTCTCTGGTTTGCCAGCACACACATTCAAGATGATCCCCTTAGCATTACACATGATTTGGCAGTTAATGGTGTGGAAGCCCTTTCTATTCATGTAGACCTATCCCTGCCTTGATTTCTATATGTGTTCAATCTATTGCACCCAGTACTTCAGGGTAGTGTGCTACAGGATAGAACTCTTGCATATTTGTAGCCCTGTCCTCAGGAGTTTGTAGCCCTGTCCTCAGGAGTACGGGGAAAATATATGTGGTCACTGGCATGTTGGAGCATAGCATTGAGGAACTGATGGAGGATCCTGGATGCTGATGTCTGTGACACCCCCAGCATGTCCCTTGTTGGTCTCTGAAGTGCTACACATAACTTTGTCTCCACTAATACTGGTTCCCCTCAGTTTGCCCTGGGTCTGAGTTGAGGATGACAGAGGTTGCAGAATTCCAGTAGTGTGTATCTATCTACCATGTAGTGCTCTACAATTTCCACATCATGTAGGTTGTGATAAGTTAACTGGGGTCTGAAAACTCTTCTCCTTCTTGGCCATGGTCTGTTAGCAGCAGCATTAGCATTATTTATTTATTTATTTTACATTTGTTAACCGGGATGGTCCGACTGGATACATGTCCTTTTTCAGCGGAGGCCCGGGGAGAATTACATTGATAATTAGATACAGTAAATGAGCTGAAAGAACTTAACAAAAACATAGGCTATTTACATACAAGTACAAGACTGCCATTACTATTTCTGAGATTACTACAAATGTAACATTATTAACATATTAGCAAGGACGGTAGGCAGTATAATGACATAGAGTTAGACAGGATACATATTTCTTTATCACAGTATACAAAGTACTTATCATCTTAGCTAGTTGTTTATGTTTTAGTTAATGGCACAGAGCTAGTCTGGGTTTGAGCAAGGACATAGCCAGTGTGACTTGAAGTGGAGTTTTAGACTATTTTTGAATTGACTTAGAGAAGTTGCAAGTGTGATGTTATTTGGGAGAGAGTTCCATATTTTACCAGTGGTGTTGGCAAATAGCGCGTCACCACCTAGGTTGAGAGATTTAGTCGTTTGGACAAGGAGTCTGTTTGCTGAGCGAAGGCAGCTTAGATTGGAGTAGGGAGTCATTAAGTTTTTTAGTGCTGGGGTATTCTCAGGTTGTTTAAGGATTTTGAAGGCCTCTTTGAGTTGGGACTGGTGAAGAAGGTGTGGGAATTCTATCCATCCAAGCTTTTTTAGGTTAGTACAGTGGTGTGTTCTGTAGAGTAGGCCTGTAACGAACCTGGCAATGTGATTATAGCAGGATGAGAGCTTGGCCAGATCAGATTTGTTAAGGTGAGTGAGGACAGGAGAGGCATATAGTAGGGTAGAGAGAAGGTGTGAACGGGCTGTGGCTGCCCTGGCATTCGGGGTAAGGAAGGCTTTAATTCTATATAGGGTCCCAAGTTTCTTGTTGACTGACTTAATGGCTTGGTTGATATGTATATCAAATCTGAGTTTATTGTCAATGTTTACTCCTAATAGCTTTGTATGGGGAGATGATGGTCCCATTATTGGATTTTTCAGTGAAGGTTTCAGTCGGAGATCTATTGGTTGGGTAGAAGAGAAGTAACTTGGTTTTGTTTGGATTTAAGATCAGGAGATGGTTGGCAAGCCAGTTTTCGACTTTGGTGAAGCTATGTTGGGTGGTAGTTAGTAGATTTGCAAGAGAGGCATTGGAACATATTATAGTCGAGTCATCTGCATATTGAATGCAGGTGGCTTCAGGGATGACTGTTTGGATGTCGTTTATGAAGACTGAAAAGAGGAGAGGTCCTAATATGGAACCTTGAGAAAAACTCCTATGTCATTTGGTAGTAGGCAGGAGAGCTTGTTTTGCCACATTACTGCTTGTTGTCTCCCAGTGAGGTAAGCTTGAAACCAGTCAAGGGCTGGAGTATCTAGATACAGGGTTTTTAAAGTATATAGAAGTAACTGATGGTTTACCATATCGAAGGCTTTCGATAGGTCCAGGAAGAGAGCGGAGGATATTTTTTTATTATTCCGGTTAAGATTAATGTTTTCAGTAAAAGAGAGGAGGGCAGTGGTTGTACTATGATGGGGTCTGAATCCATGTTGAGAGTCTGTGAGTAGTTTATTTTGGGTTAGATAGAGCATTAGTTGGTTGTGCATGCACTTTTCCATAATTTTGGCAAGTGGTGATAGTATGGCTATAGGTCTATAGTTGGATAGTTCTGTGGATGAACCTCCTTTGTGGAGTGGAATAACATAGGATATTTTCCAAATTGAGGGGATTGAGGCCTTGGTTATGGTTCTGTTAATTAGGATTGAGATAGGGTAGGCTACGACATCTGCAGCAATTTGCAGGTATTCAGCTGGCAGAAGATCGGCTGAAAGGGTGGTTGGCTTCAGTTTTTCAAAAGGGATCTGATAAAGGATGTGGACACTGGCTGGAAGTTAAAAGAGAGTGGTGAGTCGGGTATAGTGTTTATAGAAGTGTGGGGAGGAGAAAGTTGGTTAGCTAATGACTGGATGGTTTCTGTGAAGAAAGTATTGAATGAATTGGCTATATCTTCTTGGCTCTTGTCAGATAATGTTCCTGGGGTCGGAGTAGTGGATTTGCCTGGTTGGAGAAGTTTATTTATGCCTGCCCAGTACTTTTGAGGGTTATTCTGATGTTTATGTTGCAGATTGTAGAAGTAATTTTTCTTATCTAGTATGATGGCTTTTTAGTCTCATTTCTAAGTTGTTGGAATTTGATACGATCTAGGGTAGTTTGGTAGTGCCATTTATCCCACGCTTTGTCTCTAGTTGTTATTTTGGTTTTGGTGTCTGTTGTTAGCCAGGGTGCTAGTTGAGTTTTAATTCTTATTGAGTGTTTAGGGGCATGCGAGTCAAGTATAGTAAGGAATGAATTGTTAAATGATGACACTGCCTCATCAAGGGGAAGGAACTTTAGTTTTGTCCAGTTACATGATTTGAGTTCAATTTGAAATTTAGTTGGGTCAAAGTTTTTCTTGGATCTGATAGACCTATAAATAGGTAAGCTTGTACAATTAATTTTGTCTTTCATGATGTATGTGAGCAGGTGATCACTAAGATCATTAGGGAGAGTTCAGACATATAGTTCTGGGGATGACTGTTGGTGAGTATCCAGTCTAGTATACTCTCTTTTGGTTATTGTTACCTGTACGTGTGGTAGATGATATTATCTGAGAGAATCCATGTAGGTTAACAGGGATGGGGTTGGACTGTGCTGTGCATTGGTTCCAGTCAATATTAACATCGCCCAGGACAATGGTTTCTTGAGGGTAGTTGTTGGCTATCCAATGTAGAATGACCTCTAGTGTTTCTACATTGTTCCCAGGGGGAATATAGGTGACAATTAGGTTAATGCCCTTATGATTATTTAGTAGAATTTGTAGAGCTAGTATTTCAGCGTTAGAGACCTGGGGTGGTTGTATAGGGTTAGTTATGATGTTAAGTGTGCTATTATATAAGACGGCTATTCCACCTCCTCTTTTCTTTACTCTGTCTGCCCTAAGTATATTGTAACCAGGAGGCAGGATCTCATTGTCTTTGGTTGATGGCCGGAGCCATGTTTCAGATAGACACATTATGTTGGGGAGGTATGTGGCTAGTACAGCATGCAGGCTATGTATCTTATTGTTTAGGCTTCTAATGTTTAAGTGGCATATTAGGAGGGAGTTGACCAGTCGGTGGGAGAGTGGTGGGCTGGTAGGATTTTGAGTTAAGGTTGGGCCTGGATTAGGATGGATGTCCCCATCTTTGGTTATGTTTTTCTTAGATACGCTAGTAGTCTAATAACTTTGAATAGTAGTTTTAGTTCATATTTGGATTTTGGTGTTGATTGGAGTGGTTTTTTTAGAAGCAAGTGGTTGGAATTTATAATTTTTGGGGTAGTGTAGTAGTGGGCAAGTTCAGATCAGTGGAGGTAGGGGGGTCTTGGTTTGGCATTTTGGATAAGAGAAACCTACAAATGTGAGATTTTCATAGCTAGTAAGAAAGTATGGCAGAATTAAGAGTGGTAAGATAAGAGGAAGGGGTTTATAATTATTTATAGACATGTTATATGTCATCAATGGGTGGGGTCAATGTGTTTCAGAGGAATAGTAGTGGTTAAACAGTAAAGTGGTGGGGGCGGAATTGGAGAGGAAGTTGTGTAGGTTGGAGAGGAAGTAGGGGTGTGGCCTAGTGGCTATAAATGTAGACACAGTGGGGGCGGGTGGGATAAGGGGCAGGGAGGGAGCTGCGAGCCCGAGCATAGCGAGGGCGAAGCGGAGCGGGGGCTAACCCAGTCCCAGTTTTTGGTCCTATGAGTGGGGTAAATAGTCTGATAGTGTAAGTAAGCAGATTGGAGTACAGGCTTGAAATTCAACATAAACATATACAGTTGTAAAATGTCTAATACAATTCAACATAAATAGGCATTTACAGTTGTAAAACACTTACTGGAGAGACACTGAGCCTTCATGGCATGGCATAGATTTCAGTCTGTTACACATACACATGAATTAAAGCAACAGCAGCCCCTAACATTCTTTCTGTGTAGACTCCCTTCCATGGTTGTATTCAAATAGGTTTTGGAATTCACAGGGAAAACCAGCACTAAGTCTACATGGTACTTTATACCCAGTCCCAGTTTTTGGTCCTATGAGTGGGGTAAATAGTCTGATAGTGTAAGTAAGCAGATTGGAGTACAGGCTTGAAATTCAACATAAACATATACAGTTGTAAAATGTCTAATACAATTCAACATAAATAGGCATTTATAGTTGTAAAACACTTACTGGAGAGACACTGAGCCTTCATGGCATGGCATAGATTTCAGTCTGTTACACATACACATGAATTAAAGCAACAGCAGCCCCTAACATTCTTTCTGTGTAGACTCCCTTCCATGGTTGTATTCAAATAGGTTTTGGAATTCACAGGGAAAACCAGCACTAAGTCTACATGGTACTTTATAGCTTGTTGAATAGCTCCTCCATACAAGTCAGCTGATAATACTGTAATTGGCATTTCACAGTATTTACCCATGGTTGTGTGGCTCTACACATCATGCAGAGCCTCTTACTGAATACAAAACAATGTACTACCAAGTGAGCAGCATGTCATGGCGATCACAGGGTCTTTGCGGATTGTGTAGGGTTTATTGAATCTGCCCGATAGTCTAGTATGTTTTTTCTTTGGTTTGGGTGTTGAAATAATGGTTAAGGTATATGTCTCACAACTACAAGGCAATGAGTTTGATTCTCACTTTTGAAAAAGAAATTAGTTAGGCTTAAAACAGCCCATAAGCCAGCTAGACTATTACTTACTTATAACTTTTTGAGAAGATGATGGAAAGAAAGCAGGAAAGTGAACCAGAGTGGAGAAGTTATAGATGTACATTTGCACTTGGATACTCCCCCCGGGCCCATCTCATTTGCTCACTCAAAAAAAAAAAAATGTATCTGCTTTTACTGTATTTGTGTTTCTTCCTACTTTATTTTGCTTTTGCGTCATCTTAAAAGTACTCAATTGTATTTATTACTGCTTGGTATAACTCACTCTAAGCCTTTTAGTTTAAGCACTTGGGCTTCAGACCAGTTGTTTTACATTAAGAAGGTTTGTGCTCTGCACTGTAGTGGCAGTACAGGTAGCTTACATCCTTCTAAGTTGGGAACTGCTGATTGAGGGCTCAGTGTTTGTTATTCTAAAAGTGTATTAATTATTCTACCCATTCCAATATTCAAGTAAAACTTTTACCTTTCTGTACTTTCCTCATATTGTCATTCAAATGTCCTAAGTATTTTGTGCTTGAAAATCCTTTATACTATGTACATATTCTCCATGCTTTATTTTTGAAATGTCTATATACATTTTTTTTTCATGCATGTAATACCTTATGTATTGTCTATATACTGTTTATTATCATGTGTTAGATAACGGAGCCTTTCTCCTCGGGCCTCCACTGAAAATGGATATGTATCCAGTTGGACTAGCCCGGTTAACAAATGTAAAATAAAAATAAAAAAATAAAAAATTCTGGTTTAAGCACTTGGGCTTCAGGCCAGTTATTTTACATTAAGAGGGTTCGTGGTCTGCACTCTTGTGGGAGGAGATGCTGGACTCTGCCATTCTGAGCTGGGAATTTCTGGTTTAAGGTTTATAGTGCCTGCATATTTGTACTGCTTCTTACTAAATTGGTACACCTTGTTTGCTGTAGCATAGACTAGATCCAGGCCTGCTGAATCTAATTTTGTTTGTATAACTTGAGCACTAATCCAGGCATTCTTTAAAGTATTCAATTGTATTTATTACTGCTTGGTAGTAACTTGATTAAAGTGTAGCTATCATTCTAAGTCTTTTGGATTAACCACTTGGGCTTCAGGCCAGTTATTTTACATTAAGAAGGTTTGTTGTCTGCACTCTTGTGGGAGGAGAGGCTGGACTCTGCCCATCTGAGCTGGGAATTTCTGGTTAGAGGCTTATAGTGCCTGCATATTTTAACTGTTTCTTACTAAATTGGTACACCTTGTTTGCTGTAGCATAGACTAGATCCAGGCCTGCTGAATCTAGCTTTGTTTGTATAATTTGAGCACTAATCCAGGCATTCTTTAAAGTATTCGATTGTATTTATTACTGCTTGGTAGTAACTTCATTAAAGTGTAGCTATCATTCTAAGTCTTTTGGATTAACCACTTGGGCTCAGACCAGTTGTTTTACATTAGGAAGGTTTGTGGCCTGCACTGTGGTGGCAGGACAGGTAGCTTACATCCTTCTAAGTTGGGAACTGCTGACTGAGGGCTCAGTGTCTGTTATTCTAAAAGTGTATTAGTTCTGGTTTAAGCACTTGGGCTTCAGGCCAGTTATTTTACATTAAGAAGGTTCGTGGTCTGCACTCTTGTGGGAGGAGAGGCTGGACTCTGCCCTTCTGAGCTGGGAATTTCTGGTTAAAGGCTTATAGTGCCTGCATATTTGAACTGTTTCTTACTGGAATTGGTACACCTTGTTTGCTGTAGCATAGACTAGATCCAGGCCTGCTGAATCTAGCTTTGTTTATATGCTTGTTTGCTTGTTATTTCCCTGAAATGCTAATTCCACCTAAAACGCGGCTTTTCGGCGCTTCTGTGGATCCCTAGTGACATCTGCATTTCTTACTGTACTTATTTCCTTGTTTCTCTTGAAAGAAAGTTACTGTTTGTCATTTTTGCATTTATGTTACCTGTAACACATTGCGTTTAAGTTACTTGGCACTTGCTCTCTAAAGCAATTATATAAGTCAGCACTAAAAAATTAAAAGCATTACACCCTCACAAACTCCTCTTGAGTACCTTGTTTCCCATTGGCCTTTTTTTTTCAATTATAAAGGAATTCCCAATACTATTCTAGCATTTCCAAAGGTCAGTTGTCAATCTGCTCTCCGGTCCAGCTGGTGAATCTGGGAATCTTGAGGCAATGTTACAACTGTCTCATGTACAAAGACAACCCTCTCCTCCTCCCAACAAATTCCAACACATGTGAGAGATGCAACCATATAGCCAAACTGGAGGCTAAGTTCTCTCAACTCAGTACTGGCGAAAACTGTCAGGAGGAGAAGGAAACCACACTCACTACAATTCCAGTCTCACATAGACCTACCACGACAGCAAACCAAACACATAAGCACACAAAAATATACTCGGAGGATCTAAATAAAAATCTGCCTAAGCAGCAGAGACCTCCAAAGCAGACACCCAAGCAACCGCTACCCCAAAACAAAACACATGCAGCACATAGCTCACAAAGCCAGTGTGCCGAACAGTCACAGCCCTTAAGGCTAAACAACACACCTGATACACTTGTAATAGGTGACTCTATCGTCAGGCACAATGACGTCCCGCTCACCAGGCTGAACAAGGAGAAGGTCACGGTGAGCTGCCTGTCGGGCGCTAGGATCTGCCACATAACACAAACACTCAGGTCACTCCAAGGCAAGTACAAATATGACTCAGTCATTGTCCATGCTGGTGTGAATGACCTGAGATGTACCTCCCTGGACTACATGAAAAGAGACATAGAGGAGCTCTCTGAGCATGTGGCACAGGCCAGTATGACCTTGACCTTGAGTAGCATCTACCCTCACCAAGAATGATGCCACAATATGAAGACAAGATGATCAATTTCAACAATTGGCTTAAGTATTGGTGTCATTCAAAGGGGATCCAATGCCTGTCAGCCTGAGATGACATGCTCGACAGGCCACGATGCTTCGCTAGGGACGGCTTGCACCTGTCACCCCTGGGCTTTCGGATATTGGCAAAGGCTCTTCCTACCCCCATAGTGCCTTTTTTAGGCAAGGCTCAAAAGACAAACCCACCTCCATAGGTATCACAAGGGATAAAAACTAAGAGTAATGCTACTCAACGCCAGAAGTCTAAACCTCAAGATGCATGCACTCAAAACTCTCCTTAGCATGGAGAACATCGATATCTGTGCAGTAACAGTAACCTGGTTCAAGGCTTCCGAGAGCACCCCAGTACTACTAGGTTATACCTCATACCATGCTTTTCGGCCCCAAAACTTGGACTGAACCAGAAAAGGAGGGGAAGTATCAATATTCGTCAAAGATACCCACACCTCCAGGTTGGTGGCACAGCACGAAGCATCAGAGACTATCCATGTGCAACTAACAGTGGGTAAAACTGCCTTCCAGTTTATAGCCTGCTACAGACCACCCTCCCAAACCCAGGAACCCCACTCGGCCTTCCTGAGAACACTGGAAAATATGAAGGTTTCTCCAGACACCATTATATTGGGTGACTTCAACTACCCAAACATAGACTGGGAGCATTACTCTAGCTCCAACACCCTAACTCAAAGGTTCCTAGAATTTAGAAACTCAAATGCTATGGAACAACTTGTTACCACTCCCACAAGAGGGGAATACATACTGGACCTGATCATCACCAACATGGGGACTCTATGCTCCAGACCAGAAGTGTATCCCTCACTGGTAAGATCAGACCATAAACTAATCTCACTGGATATTCACATCCCGACCCCACCCCCTGCCCAGAAAACCACAGTAAAAAACTTATCTAAAGCAAATTTCACACTCCTCAAAATCGAGGTGGAATCCTTCAAAGCCCCCAGGCCTGTGGAAAATATGGCCCAGACCGCAGAATCCTTTATAAACGCATTCTATGAACACCTTCAGGAATGCATGGATCATGCAATCCCAAATAAAACCAAGACCCAATCCTCCAAAGGCAGACGTCCTGTCTGGTGGACCCCAGCCATAAACAAACTATACAATAGAAGGAGGAAGCTACTACATGATAGAGCAAAATCCCAAAAAGGGAACGCATCTCTGATCAGTGTTAGCAAAAAACTACGGGCACTCATAAAATCGTCTAAGGCCAGCTTTGAGAGAAAAATTGCACAGGACACTAAGGATAATCACAAGGCTTTCTTTAGTTATGTTAGGAACCTGGGTGGGAATTCCCAGATATGCTCAGAATTAGTCCAAAATGACAAAAAATACACCGAACCCACAGACATTGCCAACATCCTAGCTGACAGGTTCACCGCAAACTTCTCCCCCCTCCCCACCAAGAGGGCAAATATCTATCCCAGCAGAGTGCTGCCCCCCTGATGTCTCAAATGCTCAGGTAAGAGCAGCCCTCTCCAAAGCAAAAAACACAGCATCAATGGGACCAGATGGTGTCCCTGGCTGCGTCCTACATGAACTCCAAGAAGAGCTAAACCCAAACATAAAACTACTGTTCAATCTCAGCCTTATCACAGGATATGTACCCAAAGAGTGGTGTACAGCAACAGTGGTCCCTCTCCACAAAAGTGGTGCCTCAACGGATCCTGGAAACTATCGCCCCATAAGCCTGACTAGCTTGGTCTGCAAAGCTATGGAAAGGATCATCATGGACCTCATAAAAAAATATATATTGGGGACCTACAGACACTGGATCCTACCCAGTTTGGCTTTGTTAAGGGCAGATCCTGCCTCTTAAATCTGGTTGATTTCTTTGAAACAGTCACCAAGGCCATTGACGAGGGGAAGGTGGTCCACACAGCCTACCTGGACCTCGCAAAAGCCTTCGATACAATACCCCACTCGGGCATTATAGATAAGCTCACCAGCTTAAATATAAACCCCTATGTCACTAGATGGGTTGCAAACTGGCTCAAGGACAGAACCCACATGGTTAGAATTGCTGGAGCCATGTCAGACTCCAAACCAGTTACAAGTGGCATCCCACAAGGCTCAGACCTGGGACCTCTCCTGTTCGGTATATATTTCTCGGAGGTACAGGCCAACACGGAAGGACTGTGGCTGACCAAGTTTGCAGATGACTGCAAACTGGGCGTTATAATCGACTCTCCAGCCGACACAAGCATCCTCCAAAAGGGCCTCATAGAAACAGACAACTAGTGCCAGAGCCATGGCCTCAAGCTAAACGCCAAAAAGTGTATAGTCATCCCCTTTGGCAAAAACAAAGTGCCCACAAATTACCACATAGGTGGTAATCCATTAAGTACAGAAGAAGTAATTAGGGACCTGGGGACCCAAGTTGATAGCAATCTCTCATTTGACAACCACGTGGCAAAAGTGGTTAGAAAAACATTTTATATAGCCCCGCCTAATCATGAAGGGATTCACATCTAGATCAGGGGAGGTCATCGTGCCTCTTTACTCATCTCTCATCAGGCCCATAATTGAGTACAATGCCCCTTTTTGGGATGTACCTTACCAGACACCTGCAGCAACTGGAAAGACCCCAAAAGTACCTTACCAAGAAGAACAAAGGGCTCAAACAGATGCCATATGCTGCCTGGTTAAAGAAACTCCAGCTCTACTCAGTGGCATACCGCCTGCAAAGAGGCGATCTGTGCCTGACGTATAAAGCCATGCCCAACCCGGAATTAATGGACATGCTGCACCTCAGAAAATCCAAATCCCATCGAGCTACGCGCTCGAGAGACTTGAACCTCAGCACTGAAATAAATAGGACATGCTGGTGGGGCAGATTCATAACCCAGAGGCTCCCTTCACTCTGGAATAAAATCCCAGTCCAGGTTAGGCAGAGTCCCTCATTGACTCTCTTCAAGAGGAATCTTGATAAGTGGATGGGGGATCGTAGGTTTACCCCAGGTATCACTTCTGTGTCACTGATAGACAGTGGCACAGTATACTAACCTCAAAAAAGGGCATAGCAAAATTAATTTAAAATGGGTGGCAAAAGCCAAACACACTCTGGCTAGGCTTATAAATGCCCTAGGGCAGATAGCCTAGTATGAACCTATGAACCTACAGAAGGTAGGTCTGAGCACTAAGAAAGGGCAGAGGCCAATTATTTATTCATTTCAACTTGCTTGAAATATATAAACCAAAAAGATATGGGGCAAAGTGTATGCACATACTGCATATCCAAATTATGGAACTCTATCCCGAATTCAATCAGAACTATATCTATCCTCCATGTATTTAACACCAGTATTCTCCACACACAGAAACACACACGCACACACACACACACACACACACACACACACACACACACACACACACACACACACACACACACCAAACTATATCTATCCTCCATGTATTTACACAAGTAAACACACAATTCTTGTGTAATGTTTCTTCTTGATATATGATGTTTTTTGATATTGCAAAAATGCATACTATTTTTGTGATGTTTGTTTTGATATTGTAAAATTGCATTCTAATTTGTGATAATCTGTGTATCTAAAATCTACTTGTAGGGTTACCACCTGTCCCACTTTGGGAGGGACAGTCCCTCTTTGGGCAGTTGTGTCCTGACAGAAAATATTAAAAATGGCAAATGTCCTGAGATTGTAGGACATAATTATGTCCCATATTTTATGTAATAGTTGCATAAAACAGTTATTCTGTATCTAAAATACCTAAATGTTACAAAACATTGAATAAGCAACTAAAATGCTACAAGAATAAGCTTTTATTTTGGCAAAAAAGTTAAGTTCTATCCTTTGTACTGACCGTGGGTATGTGTCGGCCTGTAAAATCTGATGTGTGTCTTGAAAATGTCCCACTTTGGCCATTTGAAAAGGTGGCAACCCTAACTTGTACTGTATTTTCTGTGGAGCTTTTATCACCTATATGATCTACATTAACAAATATTTTACATTATTACTAAACTAATCTCTAATCATACTATCTATATATACACCTTTCAGCACCTGCCTTTCCCACTCTTAGAGTGGACTTGTATCTTTTTTATTTTTATTTCCTAGCATAGTAGCCTATATTGCTAATACATTTGTACATACTGATTGTCATATTTAATCATCATGTTTTTATTTCTTATTTTTTACAGCACTGGTGTCTCCTCATGCTTCATTGTATCCTATGTATTCCACTATCAAGCTGTATGTATACATGCTTTTAAGAAAACAAAAAAATTACATTTGTACTAGTGTTTTATTTGATGTTATTTAACTCTCTGGAGCTTTTCTCCCCAGGCCTCCACTGAAATGGGTAATTATTACCCAGTCAGACTTTCCCGTAAACAAATGCCAATAAATAAATAAATTAATAAATATTCTTAACCAAGTAATACCACTTGAAACAAGTGCCTTTTTTCCAGCGGTCACTCAGAATCACAATATTGTTAAGTGGTTTGCTCAGATTCCCAGCGAATTCTCTTAAACTGTGTAATCATTTTTACTGAATGAAAAGGCCAGTGATATATCTACATTATGAAAAAAGTCCCATGATATGAATATGAGAAGTTGACCTCAAATGGAAACATTTTCAAGATGACTCCTGTTTAAGTTTTACCTAGAAAAATTAAGTACATTTAGAAACATATCACTAAAAAGGAAAGCTGGAAATATTACAATGATGACAGTGTTTGAACATTGTTCTGTGTGATCTGAATAAAGACTCTTCAGAGAACGGTTATACGGTGTATTCCTTGTTAAGGCTTTACTAAATAAAATTACATACACTTTATCCACTACATTAAAGATGCAGAAAATGGTTATTTGCTTCCACCTAATGGCCAGTTGTGGAAACTGGAGAAAATACTGCTGTGGATATAGTGCCTAACTAAAACTAATAAAGGAAACATTTTGAGTGCTTATGACTTAGTTCCTGGCAGAGTAAATCTGTTAAATGCCATTCACAGCATATAGGATTATGGTCAGGTCTCCCTTCATAACCAGCATATTATGTATTTGAGACATGGATGCCAAGAAATTCACCTCAACAATGAAGATGAGAATGCATAATAAAAGGTTATTATCAGTGAGGTCCGATTATAATTTGCAGTACATGGAGCTTTATCTGTTATATGCACTACCAGTTACTGGGGGTGGGGGGCAGAAAGGAAAATACAGTATAGGAGAACAAAGTGTTTTAATTATTTTAAAAGCCAGTAAAGCACTTAGCATGAACTGTCAAAAAGACAGAGTACAACAGGCAGAAACAAAGAGAGAACTAATGCCTTTAAAAGCTGTTTGACACTTCATTCTGCCAACACGTTTTCTTCATAATTTGGCAGAGTGAAGTTCTAACAGCTTTTAAAAGCTGCTTTCCCTCAGATGGCAGTCTCCATGTTTAGTCACTAGAGTGAGACAAGATCTTAACTAATATATATATATATATATATATATATATATATATACACACACACACACACACACACACACACACATGTTGTGTGTGTGTGTGTGTGTGTGTGTGTGTGTGTGTGTGTGTGTGTGTGTGTGTGTGTGTGTGTGTGTGTGTGTGTGTGTGTGTGTGTGTGTGTGTGTGTGTGTGTGTGTGTGTGTGTGTGTGTGTGTGTGTGTGTGTGTGTGTAATTAAAGAACATATATATATATATATATATATATATATATATATATATGTAAATGTGTGTTTGCATATATATCTATATATATATATATATATATATATATATATATATATATATATATATATATATATATATATATATATATATATATATATATATATATATATATATATATATATATATATATATATATATATATATATATATATGGTTTCCCTTCATAAGACTGAGCATAAGCCTGAAATTCATAAGCCTGAAACCAAAAGCCTGAAAACTTAAAAGCCTAAAACCCAAAAGCCTGAAAACACACAAAATACATATACTGACTTTAAACAACATAAACCATATTACTTTCCACTAAGTATAAGAAGGGGGGCAAGCCCTCCTGCACCCCCATGTGGTGGGCTGCACCCCCACACCCCCTTCTACTTAAATATATCAACTCCAAGATTGCACTTAGTGTAATGACGTGCAATCTTGGAGTTGATATTATATTTAAGTAGCAGTGTGTCTGGGGGGGGTGCAGCCCCCCACATGGAGGGGTGCAGGGGGGCTTGCCCCCCTGCTTATACTTAGTGGAAAGTAATATGGTTCATGTTGTTTAAAGTCAGTATATGTATTTTGTGTGTTTTCAGGCTTTTGGGTTTCAGGCTTTTGAGTTTTCATGCTTTTGAATTTTCAGACTTTTGGTCTCAGGCTTATGAATTTCAGGCTTTTGATGTTTCAGTGTTATGAAGGGGAACCATATATATATATATATATATATATATATATATATATATATATATAGCTATTCTATATGTGTGTGCGTGTGTGTGTGTGCATGTGCGTGTGTGTGTGCGTGTGCGTGTGCGTGTGCGTGTGCGTGTGTGTGTGTGTGTGTGTGTGTGTGTGTGTGTGTGTGTGTGTGTATATATATATATAGATATATATATATATATATCCACTGGTAGTTGGGGAATGTTTATTGTCAGCCTCTGTCTATAAGAGACATGGGTTGGCCCCCATGTGTCTTATAGACAGTGGCCAACAATAACCATTCTCTAAATAACATTAGATGCATAATCATATATTCATCCCCGGGTTGGACCCCATGACTCTTATAGACATAGACTGACAGTAAACATTCCCTAACTGACATATCCCCCCCCCCACATAACTTTTTTAGCATCCTCCTAACAAATATAATTAAGATGCACATGTTACAAGGGGAGGCATTTGAGTTTGGTTGCTTGGCTACACTTATAAAGGCCCTGGTGGTTGTTAGCTTAGTATATACCTGTGAAGCTATGAACAGTGCTTGGGTGCCCTTACCCAGGTTTTGTTCAGCACCCCTAAATATTGTTATGATCAGGGCTCATCCTAGGGAAGTATTTAAAATGTTTATCTTTTTCCAGATTTCAGAATATAATTGGGACATTCTATGCACTACAATATAGATATCGTAATTTCTAATATGCATTCTCCTCAAGGTGCGAGATACAAGGAGGAGGTAGTGAAAATTAATTTTTACATGTTGAAGGATGGGTAATACTAATTTTAATTTATTTTTATTAATTGGGTTATCTAACTAGTGTAATTTACTTTTAATGGATGAACAGGGAATAAAAGTCCAATTAAACAATTTCACAGTAGCGCTATATAATTACAAACTATGATGCACATATTGCCTGCCAGCAAAAACAATTGTGTCCTTATGTTAGAGTTGCCAAAATGTGCAGCATGTACACAAAGATATCAAAACAGTTTGTGCCTGAGTCACATAGTATTTGTGAGCAACAACAAAAGGTATATGCCTAAGATAAGTAGTAAGAGATGATGACAGGGTATGGAGTAATACAACGGACAAACTAGAGCCTTTACTTTAGAGGTTTATGGAGTGATAATGGTAAATTTGTGAAAAAAACAGGTTCATAGATTCATAGGTGATTACTAAGCTACTGACTTCAGGAGACTTTTTAAACTTAGCCATGTTTCCCAAATGTATCTAACAAATTTGGGTACCTCAGAATTATTTGAAGGGGTGTATGTAGTCTTTGGCATGGGTGGTCAAACAATTGCAGGCTACCTCTGTCTACTAGGGACATAGATACCAGACCAGCTGTCCTTGATGGCAGGATATTTTTACATTACTCTAATGTTGTTTGTAATGCCTGCACATTTTCATGTTCCCCTTATCCCTGTTGTCTCTGATGGCAGGACACTTGCATAACACATTGCCCCTGCTGTCTGTAATACCAGAATACTTTCACATTGCCCTCACCCCTGCTACTCTGGACAACTGAACACATTCACTCTGTCTTTCCCTATGATGCCTGTTTGGCACTGTCCATACTCCTGCTGTATCTAATGGAAGAATACTTTCATGATACCCTTGCCCTTGTTGCTTCTGTTGGCTGAATGCTTTCAAACTAACCTTTGCCCTACTGTTTGCAGTGACTGAATATTTCTCTCAGGTTAACATATTCAGCACACAGATTTTGACATTCTGAATACAGGCAAACAAATCTTTACTCCAAAACACTTTAAGCATGTCATAGGTCATCGCTGGTATCACCATTGCCTTCCACAGTGTCTTCTGCTCACCTTCTGTTAGACAAATTTCTTCACTTTCCATTTCCCTTTTTAAAACATCCTCCCTTCTTACCTTATGCACACCATGCTTCTGAGTGCTGCCAACTACATGAGGATAGAATGATAAAGCTCTGATTAAGGTCCAGGCAATATGAGTTTGACTACTAACCCAAGCACTTAATAGAATTCACAAGAGTGATAGGTTTGTCCATCTTGGGTGCAGGGACACATAGTATGCTAAATGCAGCTGCAAGCCTTTTGAAGAAGAGATGAAACATATCGCCTATATAGGGAGTACTGTGCACCAAGCTGACATACAGTTGTAAATTTCACTGAGCAAGTTACCAGGAACATGTGCTTGTGTAAGAGAATCCTTAGCTGTGCCCATGGGGTTGCAGGTTGTGTGTCCCCCTGTCCAAGGTAGAAGGATATAGGGAAATGCCCTCATACCTGGGATGCTTGGCAACTGTACAAACAATTCCCATGGCTGCCTAAATTGTGGTCTTTCACAGACATCTCTCACCTTTGTAGTTTTGGGGATGATCCTTCTCCATACAAGAGAATGAATAGGCTCAAGTCCAAGTGTAGCAGGTTTGACACACATAAGGGCGAAATGACCTAGCAAAAAAACTCATCTCAATACTGTTCCCTCACCTTATACTTCAGTTGAGCTACTGTTGTGTCTGAGCTAAACCATCCTCTGGTGGTTATATCATATGAAATTTTATAAAGAAATATTTGAAGGCAGCTTAAGAGGTAAATGCTGCTTTACTTTCTTTATTAAAATTGCAAAATATGTGCCAGATGGAATGCACTCACATTTATGCACAGTAACTTCATTATGTTGCATACCATCTCATTTAAAAGTAAATCATACACAGCTGTTTACATAGGTAAGTATTAGATGTTACTGTCAGTGCCATCAATTTAGTAAATACTAGGATGTGAATGATAAATGGTATCAATGTCAATTCTTGTGTATGAATATTCAGTGATTTACTCAAATTGTAGCTCACAGGCAATGTTAACCAATGGAAATGTTTATAATCTCATGTCTCAAGTGACAAGACACATTTCTTCACTTTCTTGGGAAAGAACTGTTATGACTCTGTCATAGTTCATGTTGGTGTGAATGACCTGAGACATACCTCACTGAACTATATGAAGAGAAACATGGTCTCTGAGTATGTGCCCCAGGCAGGTATGTCCCTATCCTTGAGCAGTATACTACCCTCACCTAAAATGATGCAACAGTATAAACAAAAAATGATTGATTTCAATAACTGGCTTAGTTTTTGGTGTCATTCAAAGGGGATCTAGTTCCTGTCTGCCTGGAAAGCAATGGTCAACAAACCTCTCTACTTTGCCAGAGACGGTTTACACCTGGCACCCCTAGGCTTTTGACTGCTGGCAAAGGCTCTTGGCTCCCCGATGGTGCCTTTTTTAGGCAAGGTTTCAGAAACAACATTACTGACGTGAAATTAACCAATCAGAACAAAATAAGGGTCATGCTGTTAAATGTTAGGAGCTTAAACCAAAAACTGCACTCCCTGGAAGCACTTCTATCACTAGAAGATGCAGATGTCTGTACAGTCACAGAAACCTGGTTTAAGGCCTCAGAGAGTATCCCAGCCCTGCAAGGCTACAATCCCTTCCACACCTTCAGACTGCAACATGAACCTGTGAAAACCAAAGGAGGTGGTGTTTCAATCTATATTGGAGTTACTCCAAGTCCAGGTTATGGTGAGCAAGAACCTCATTCAAGTCCTAGCCAGTTATAGACCCCTGTCCATGGGTCACAACACCCACAAAGTCTACTTAAACAAACTGAAGACAATCCAAATTTTACAGAACACACTGGTTATCGGAGATTTCAATTATCCCACCATCAACTGGGAAACCTACTCTAGCCCAAGCACGCTTGCACAAAAGTTCCTTGACTTTGTGAATTCAAATGCCCTGGAGCAACTTGTCCATTCCTGGACAAGAGGAGCAAATATTCTAGATCTGGTCCTCACCAATATGTCAAACAGGTGTACTGCTGCAACCGTTTGACCTTCATTAGTTAAAACTGACCACAAATAAGTCACCTTCTAATTGA
Organism: Protopterus annectens; assembly: GCF_019279795.1. NCBI lineage: Eukaryota > Metazoa > Chordata > Ceratodontiformes > Protopteridae > Protopterus > Protopterus annectens. The sequence goes on along the minus strand of NC_056746.1, from coordinate 771,057,246 downwards.
CACTAACACCAGAACTCACAAAGGGTAAAATCAGACTAAAAAACTTCACCAAGGCAAACTATACCCACCTAGGTGAAGGCATTCCAAGCCCCACCCCAAGCTGAAAGTGGTAACTATGCCAAGCTTACACTAAAACCCTGTACAATCACTTACATAAGTGTATAAACTTGGCTGTACCAGATAGAATCAATGTCAGATCCCCAAATAATCAAGCTGCCATGGTGGTCTTCCAGCATCAACAAACTCTACAATAAAAGCAAAAAGTTGCTATCCAAGAAAATAAAGACAATGACACAACAATTGAAAAGCACCCTCCTCTGCCTTAGCAGGCAAATGAGATAATTTGTCAAATCCTCCAGGAGCTTCTTTGAGGGAACTCTAGCATGTATTGCCAAGGATAACCATAAGGCCTTTTACAGCTATGTATGTAACCTAAAGGGTAGGACCCAAGCATGTGCAGAACTGGTGGCCAACGGTATCACACACATTGACCGCACAGAAATAACAAACCTGCTAGCAGATAGGTTTTGTGAAAATTTCACTCCCTTATTCCCTCCCAACTTACAACAAACCCTTCCCCAAACCTCACCCCCCCCCCCACCTTACATATCTGAAGAGCAGGTCTTCAAAGCCCTGTCCAAGGCAAAGAATGCAGCTACTATGGGACCAGATGACATCCCAGGCTGTCTTCTAAACAGGCTAAAACAAGAATTAGCATCACCACTAGGTACCCTTTTCAATCATAGCCTAACCACAGGCTTTGTTCCTGTGAAATGAAGAACAGCTACAGTTATTCCCTTACACAAAGGTAGCCTAACAACAGACCTGGAGATTACAGACCCATATGTTTGACCATCATTATCTGTAAGGCCATGGAATGTATCATTATAGACCTTATAAAGAAAGACATGTGACCTCCAAACACTGCATCCTACCCAATATGGCTTTGTGAAGGGCAGATCCTTCCTGTTAAATCTGGTGGATTTCATTGAAAGTGTGACCAAGGCCATTGATGAGGGCAAATCTGTGCACACAGCATACCTCAACCTGGCAAAGATTTCAACACAATCCCACATTCAGGCACTACAGATAAACTTAGCAAACTGAATGTAAACCCCTTCATTGTAAGATGGGTTGCCAACTGGCTCATAAACCAGACACACACTATCAAAGTGGATGACTCCAAACCAACCAGCAGACCTGTTACCAGTGGTGTGCCACAGCAGTCAGTGCTGGGTGCCCTACTGTTTGGTATATAATGTCTCAGAAGTTCAGATCAAAACAAAAGGGTTGTGGGTGACCAAGTTTGTAGATGACTGTAAACTAGGTGCAATCATTGAATCCTGAAATGATGTCAGTATACTCCAAGATGGTCTCACACAGACCAACGACTAGTCTCAAACTGAATGCAAGGAAATGCATCATCATTCCCTTCAGCAGAAACAATGTCCCTTCACACTATCAAATCAATAACAATACCCTAAGTACCCATGAAGTGGTAGGAGACTTAGGATTACAGGTTGACTGCGACCTTAACTTCAAACACCACGTTTACCATTGTAAGGAAAGTTTTCCACATAGCTCACTTTATTACTAAAGGCATCATCTCGAGAGCAAAAGAAGTTATAACCCCCCCTATACTCGGCACTTATCTGGCCCATAACTGAGTATAACTCCCCGTTTAGTATGTACTGTACTAAGCACCTACAGCAATCAGAGAGACCTCAGATGTTTCTAACAAAGAAGATCAAGGACCTCCAGCATATGCCTTACACAGACAGACTAAAATCCCGGTCACTATACTCTGTATCATATAGACTTCTTAGGGGAGACTTATGCCTGGCTTACAGAGCATCCCAAGACCCAAACCTAATGAACTTATTGCATAACCGTAAATCAAATGGGTCTAGGGCTACTCATTCCAGGGACGTAAATATGGAATGTGTCTTAAATAGGACATGCTGGAGGGACAGATTTATCTCCCAGCAACTGCCACATCTTTGGAACAGGCTACCAATTCATGTGAAACAGAGCACCTCTATGACAATGTTCAAGAGGAACCTGGATGAGTGGATGGGGCACCATAAATTCTTACCAGGGATAGCACCCACAACCCTCTTGGACATGGAGAGTCATCACTAAATGCAATCTTGGGTATTGACTAGTACTACTGCAGTATTACATTGGGTTGAGACAGCTAGGCTTAAAATGATATCCAGGTCGATAGCCTAGTAATCTCCCATGATCCTCTGATCCTATGATAAATAAACTTCTCCAATAGAGGGAAAAAGTCACATTATTCATATGTCTCTATCAATTACTATCATAGATTTTTATTTTTAATTCACATGGCTGTTTCGTGTGAGTTAAATTATGAAAGTGTGTTTGAGGTTAGGGGGATGCTGTGGCAGCTCAGACTGCCAGTGGATGGGTTCCCTGGGTTGAATGGTGCCATTAGCATTGGATGTGTTCTGAAGTCAGGGTAGCTGTGATGTTTTTTTGAATGTTATATGGGATTGCTAATTGGATTGAGTCAAATGGTATGTGATTCATTTTGGGAATGTTTGTTGGTGGGTGTGGGCTATTTGTTTCATTCTCGGGGGGGGGGGGTCCTGTGGCAGGTAGATGGAAGTGCATGGTGGATGTGTTTCCTGTGGTTGTGATGGTGTTTCTTTTGTTGTCAAATACTAAAATACATATTGCAGGAAGCAGATATACACCACAAATATTATTCATTATTCTTCATGTCTTCATTTCCTCAAGGTATTTTTAAATCCCTGCGCTAACCTTGTGTAATAATTTCAAAAAGTTTACTACATGACAGAATAAGAATATTATAAAATACTTTTTCATATATACAGAATGTTTATGTAGTTGCTCATCTGTTGCATTTAGCACATTATTTACTGTTTCTTCAAAACTGCTTCTGTTTCAAAACAAGTTAGTGAGTGGGACAAAGGGTGGGGCTTTTGTCAGGTTTTTGCCTGTTCCAAAGGTGGCAAACTTAGCATGAGGTGGGAGTAGGGTGGTGAGAAGGAAATAAGCTTTGCTCCTTTTGTGAGGTGTCCTACCCTCTCACCTGGAGCAGCACCACCTCCTCCCCTGTAGCAGTTGTTCCAAACTGTACTGTAAGTGCTCTCTATAACATGCTGAATTCCCTTCAGCTCACAGTGCATCTCCATGGAGTGGACACCTAGCACTATATAGGTGTCACCCGTGTGGTGATACACAGCTGCCTCTAACAGTGCCCACTGACTTCCATCCTCTATTGCAAGCTCCTATAAGCAACAAGAGTAGAGACCACAGATGACATAATAGTTAAGGTCTTTGCCTCTCACGGACAAGGTGCAAGGATCGAACCTGACCTCTGGTCATTGCCTTGTTTGGAGTTTGCATGTTCTCTCTGTGTCTCTGTGGGGTTCTTCCCACCTCCAAAAAACATGCTGAGTGTTACCATCTCATACTCATCCAAGAATGTTGATGTGGACAGCAGCATGGACTCTATACTGTGCCCTATAGAGGGAAGAGTTATACAGACCAATTGCTTTGGGTATCCACTTTGGTAAGCAGTATCCTTAAGATAGGAGAACACAGATCACAGACTGCATGTCATATCAGGGTTATCCACTCAACAGTGTAAAAATATGCTTCTAGGTAATTTGGTTGTACTGATTAATGTCACCAAATGGGCATGGGTATTTGCTGGTGATAACTGGATTGAAATCTCGGCCTATGACAACTCATGCCAAGGTCCCAAGCTGAAGATGGAAGGGGTTATGTGCCCCTATTGGCCAAGATGCCCTGGGTCAATAGGCTACTGGCTGGCTGGCATCCAGTTGCCCAGCTTAGGTTACCTCGGATAACTCTGTTGGAAAAGCTGGACATAAAACTAATCAACCTACCAAATATAAACTAAGAATTGTTGAGCTCAGTACAGGTTCACTGACAGGATGGAGCTTGGAAGTGAATGATATGATGTATCCAGGAGACAAGATGGAAGGACAATGCAGCACACTTGGCTTGGGATCCAGACTCTACCACTCAACAGGTGGGCAGGCTAGAAATGGTGTTAAAATTGTGGTGAGGGAGAAGCTTTAAAAGGTAGTAAGGGATATCAGAATCAGTGACAGACTCATGGCAATCATCCTAAAGATAGAGTACTATTCATAATCTCAACCTATGACCCGCAGCAGGGTTGTGATTGTGAGGCAAATACTGCACTCAGACAGCAGCTGCAGGACCTACTAGATAAAGAAGGACCACATAAATTGTTGTTGATAATGGGTGATCTGAATACACATATTGGGACAACAGAACAGGATATGACGACTGCCTTTGTCCACATAGGTGGGACAACAGGAATAAAGATAAGCCATTCTACATATGGCAAATAGATTAATGGCAGCCAGCACATGGTTCAGAAAGAGAGACAGTCACAAGATCACATACAAGAGTGGCCAACATGCAACTCAGGTAGACATCCTCCTAATAAGGAAGGGCACTGGAATAGAATCAATGACTGGAAAGCCATCCCCATTGTAACAGTTGGCCCACAGCATAAAACACTGATTGCCACAATCAGCTGTACACAGTGGTCAGAGAAGGCTCTAAGGTCAACAGAGAGCAGGATGAAGACCTGAAAGTTGACTGGAGAGAAAGCACAACATTTCAAGGAATTACTCAGGGCTGTAGCACCTAAAGAAGAAGAGGAAATAGGTGGACCTGAAAAAGAATGGCAGTGCCTCAAAACAGCATGTGTGAGGACTAAAGAACAGATGTGTGGCCAGTCTAGGTATGGAAATGAGATACATAAGGAAAGCTGGTGGTGGAATGCAAAAGTCCAGGAAGTCATCAAAAGGAAGAAGGAGTGCAGGAAAAAGTGGGAGATAGAAAAGACGGACCAGGCTAGGAAGGAATACTGGTTGACTAACAATGAGGCTAAAAAAAGAGTTGCAATAGCAAAGATCATAGCATCAGAGGTACTCTGCCAGCCTTTGGAAAGTGATACAGTAGATGGCACAAAGAAACTATATCAAATTGCTAGGCAAAGAAAAAAAGATAAAGATAGACATCCTTCATAAGGGATGTCAGCAGCAACCTGCTCACCAGTCCACAGGACATCAAAGGCATATGGAAGGAGTACTTCCAGCAACTTCTAAATGAAGAAAACCCCACAGAAGCTGTACTGTCCCAGGCACAGCCTATGATGATAGAAGAGGAGGAGCCCACCACAGAAGAAGTAAGAACAGCACTAAGGAAAATGAAATCAAGAAAAACAGCAAGCTCAGATGAGATAAGGGAGAAATGGCAATTGAGGGCACTCATTGCAGTATGAAGAGGAAGTATTATTCCAGATGACTAGAAAATAAGTATACTAATGCCAATGCTCAAGAACAAAAGAGGTAATATTGTATTGTAGTACCTCCCCCCATCAGACTGCACAGAAGTGGGCATGACCTGTGTGATTGACATGCCAAATGGCCCTGATGCCATATGCAAATGATGCATGATTGCCTGCCATGCAGATTTAACAGTGACAACATGAATACATTGGTTGTTGATTGACATATATGGTAATCACTACTGTACATGTATTACAATAGTACCTGTACTGTAATACAGTATCGCCATGATCTGTTCTATCGATGGAAAGACGGTGCAGGGTCTCTCACAGAAAGCAACAGTGAATCTAGAAACATATGTACCCATCTGCAAACATAATAACATTGCGTATAACAAGACTATGCAAACACTGCCAAAACACAGTCAACATTTGCAATGTGACTGCAAAATTCTCTGAATACAGTGCATGTCAGGACACACTTATCATGCACAAAGTAGAGAGGTGAGTGAATTATGTTACAACTAAATTTAACGGTATTAACTCATGTTCACTGGCACATGCATATCACCCCACAGAGATCAAGCCCATCAGAACGTCAACACTGTCCCTTCCACAGTTTAACCAAGTGCAGTCCTTCATCATTTTTAAATATCCACGGACTACATTAGTCCCACTAAAAAGGATAATAACACAGACCCTTATACCAATTTCTACAGCTGTGACAAGCTCCCAGTAAACCATGAAACAAATTACACAAACTTGTGCATAAGTTGCCATCAGCTAAAATGGTTTAACAAGTGCCTACAAGGACAACAACCAGATGGTCTACTACCATAGTGCTACCAACAGCCTTCTTATTTTTCTTAGAAAGATGCAGCAGTCTGTCAGTCCAGCAAATCACCAGCACCACAGCATAAAATCGGTCTCACAGATTCATTTAATGCAGTAATATCACAGCAAAGGCTTCTTCACAGAAGCTAAAACATGGGAATTAAAATAAATTTGGAGATTTCAATGGAAGAGTGACAATTTGCCAGTCTGGTTTAACCAAGACATTCATTTTGAAAAAAAAAAATCTTACTAATAAAATCTAAAAAAAAAAAAAAAATGTAGGCCAGATGTGCCAGTAGTCATCAGTTATAATAATCATGAGACTGATGAAGACATCATCATGAATATTTATTCATTATTCATACATATCACAGGGGGTTGGGGGTCTTGCTACTGCACATTTGGGGGGGGGGGTAGTACTACAGTGCAATATTGCCTAAAAGCAGACCATTCACAACTGTGGGCAGTAAAGAGGTATCAAACGCCTGTCAAAAATGCATCAAAGTTCTGGAAAGGGCGACTGATAAACAAATACACAGAGTAGTAGAAAGTAATATGGGAGATGAGCAATTTGGATTCAGATCAGGATGCAGCACAACTGACCCAGTGTTGGGAGTGAGACAGATACAAATGAAGAAATAGTTCAACTGTGGATTCTTAGACTTGGAGAAAACATGACAAAGTCCCAAGAAAACTGATTTGGGAAGTCTTGCAGTGGTTTGAAGTCTCAAAAGCATTGGTAGAATTAGTGCAAGCTATGTACCAGGACACAATGAATCAAGTTTGAGCAGTGTTCAGTCTCACAGAGGGGCTCCCATTGGGAATGGGTATGCATCAGAGTTCAGCTCGGAGCCCACTGCTGGTCATACTGGTGATGGACTACATTAGCAAACAGGTCAGAGGGGACAGATCGGCATATTTGCTGTATGCAGATGATGTGGCATTACTGGCAGACTCTGAGCAAAAATTTTAGCAAAGGATATGTGAATGGATTGCAAAACTGAAGGCACATGGGATGAAACTAAGTACAGATAAGACTGTTCTAATAGCAGCAACTGGGGAAATCAGAAGAAGCAGAGGGAAAATAGTGGCACAGTTTAATAGATTCAAGTATTTGGGAGGGGTGGTTGAGGAGAAGGGAAGTTTGAATGAGGAGATCAAAGCTAGAATCAGAGGGGCTGCAGCCAACAAGCACAGGGTGTTGAGTGTAGTATATGATAGAAGAATCTCAAAGAAGCTGAAAAGTAAAGTGTACAAAACAGTGGTGTTATCAGTACTAGTTTTCAAGGGCAATAAAGGCAGAGCAGTTGAGAAAGCTAGAGGTGATGGAGATGAATCACCTCAGACAGGTGGAAGGATGCATACTGTGGGACAGTCAAAGATATGAGGACATAAGAGAAGAATCCAAAGTACTCCAATTGCAGGAAAGGTCAAAGAGAATAGATTATGGTGGTTAAGGCACATGTGCATTAAAGTAGAAGACAATCTGGTGAAGAAGGTTTGGACAGACAGGAAGAAAGAAAGCTGAAACAAGGGAATCCAGCAAAGAATTGGGCAGATTGTGTGAGAGAAGACATGCAACAGTTAGGCACAAGTGCTGATGAAGGCTGGAGAGTTGAATTAAATAGAGAGAGATAGTGATGGTTGACACAACATCCAACCACATGTAGAAAATGGGAAAAGGGGGAATGATCATGATGTAACTGTTTCCCCTGTCACAATCTGTTACTCAGTGGTAGTTTGCCCAAGCACATTTTTGTAAATCTATTTGAGTTGTATCTATAAGTGCTATGCGCACATTGGGTGACTTTGCATCTTTAAAGCTAAATTCCCCTTGAGATTCTAGGGTATCCTAATCAAAATCCCCAATCTCTGGAGAATAAAACTGGTCATCACTCAGGCCTGGTGAGCTATAGGAGTCTACAGTCCATCTTGAAGTATTCAAGAAATCATCCATCTTGGCCAGGGTTGAAGGGTACTAATCTATACTCCCACAGGAATAGCCTGTGTCATATGTCTGTCTTGTGGTAAGCCATTGGACGAGCATCCTTATTTAGCTATGGCTGTGACGTCCCTCCTCTGGGCCAGTTAACAAGGAGCCTCAGTCCTCACCACTGAAATCAGTTGGAAATGTTCACTGTAAGAAAATAGACACACAGTATTATCAGATGCAGCTCTCTGCACCAAGTACAATTTCCCTTAAGAGCATGTGGGAAAATCACACCCCAGTCCTGGGACTAGTCTTTCTTTCCAAGCACTAAATAAGACTCCCCACTGACCACTACAGAGCTAATTCCTTAGCCAGGTGCTCCAAGCCAAGTCCTCCACCACCCTCTCTATGAAATCAGTACTCTAAATATCCCTGTTCAAAGTAGCTATCACACACACTCTCTTTTGAGACTTGGATTTTCACACACACACACACCTGGCAAAGCTTACATGTTCTGACACCTCCACCCAGACTATAAAATAAATTCACTGCTGCGAGCTGCTTTAAGGCTCTTACAAGGGTACCCAATTACATTTAGTAAAATTAATACTTATACAAATGGCAGTGTTAACTAAGCAGTAAGACTTTCAGGGATGTGGAACCACTATGACATTAAATAAATGCCAGTACTCCCAAAGGTTAAATATTTTCTAAGAGACCAGCCACAATGAACTCTTTAGATATATTTAATAATAAAAAATGAATATACTGAATATCTATTTACAAAAAACACACAAAATATAAGAAAAAACACATATGAAAAGACTCAGATGGATACAGAAAAGCTCTCATTATATTTTTCTAACTGACTGAATAATTGCTGTTCCCCAGTTACTTACTAAAGCAAGGCAAGATGAAAGTGGATGAGTGTCTTTGTCAGGTCCCAAAACCAGAGTGCACACCTCACATCTCTTACTAGTATTCAAATGCAATGTTAGTACTGGCTAAAAAATGACATCACATCCATTCACCTGACACTGTGGTTCACACACTACCCCCTCACTAGAAACTGAGCCAAGATCTGGCACTCCTGTGCCACAATGCACACGTAGAAGTTTAGCTAGGGTCTATTACAGCTTCTGAAAAAATGAAAACAATTCCAGCACTTCCACCCTTCTTGCAGAGACTAACAAGCTATTCTCTGGCACCCCAGGGTAGCAATTAGTTCACCACCCAGCCCAGGTTTTTAACAGACATTGCGTCTCTGGCTGCATTCAGACCTGTGAGATAAAATCCTTATGGCCTAAACCAAGTCATTTAATTAATTTAATTTCAGGCTATTTTTCTTAAGGTTAGCTGGGCTGAGCTTAACCCATTCCTTTCCAGTATCCTCTATTAAAATATATACATTTCATCAGTTGCAACAATACAGTCTGGCATACATGTGTATGCCTTTTCTGTCCAGCAGGACCCACTGTTGATACATTTTTAATGCAAGCAACTTTACAAATATGTTTTTAATGCAAGCATCTGTAGAAATCAGTTTGACATTCAAATGACATTTAATTTTATACAAAACTCCAGCTAGCTATGCTGACATATGTTACACATGCACTGTGCTACTCCCTCTGGCACAGCTGGCACTACCTCACATTCTCACATCTCTCTTCCCTTTGAAGACTCAAGCTAGTTTCTGAAGTGACCCTGAAGAAACATTGCTTGAAAGAAAGCCTGTCTGAGAACACATTAATCCATCACCCGCCTTGACAGCCCATCTGCATTGACATTGCTGACCCTACTACAGTGCTGCACTGTCATGTCATATGCCTGCAGCCCTAGGGTCCACCATAATAACTTGGCATTTTGCTGACTGGCTTGATGTAGCTATGTTAAGGGATTGTGGTCTGTAACCACAGTGAATTTCCTTTCATACAGATAGGGCTGACATTTTTGCTGTGCCCATATTATGGCTAGACATTATTTTTCTACAGCTGCATAACATTCCTCCCTGGGTTGCAGTCTACAGCTGAGATATACAACAGGGTGCTCTTCTCCCTCTGAGGAAACCTGGAAACCTGGCTGAGTACAGCCCCCACCTCATGGTTTGAAGCATCCACCTGCACAACAAATGATTTGCTGTAATCTGGACTGGCTAGCACAAGGGGTCCTGCCAAAGCCCCTTTAAGATTTTGGAATGTCTCCTCACAGGTTGGGGTCCATGCAACCTTATCTGGCCTATTTTTCCTTGAAAGGTCTGTGAGGGGAGCAGCGATTGTACTATAATTAGGAACAAACTTACTATAATGCCCCACTGTCCCCAAGACTGCCCTTACCTGCTTTTTGGTAACAAAGGCAGGGCATGCCTGAATATCTTCTACTCTGGGAGGTTCTGGCCTGATCTTACCACTCCCCACTCTATGCCCCAGGTAGGAGACATCTGCCTTACCCACCTGACACTTACTGGGCTTAATGGTCAACCCTGCTCTTTCCAGCCTGCCTAGGACCTCCCTGACATGCTGCTCTTGCCAGGAATGGCTGTAGATGGCAATATTGTCCATGTAAACAAGGGCATAATCTCCTGCTCTTGCTAGGATATGATCTACCAGCCTCTGTAAGGTCCAGGGGGCATAGTTCATCCCAAAGGGCATCTTCATGAACTCATATTATCCAAAAGGAGTCACAAAGGCTGACATATCTCTAGTGGTGGGAGTCAAGGGCACTTGCCAGCAGCCCTTGGTCAGATCTGTAATGGTTAGATACTTAGCCCCACCCAGTTGCTCTAAAGCTTCATCTGTCCTAGGCATGGTGTAAGCATCTGACTATGTGTGACTGTTTAGTTTTATGTAGTCCACAGAGAACCTGGTGTTGCCATCCTTCTTTGGTACCAGCACTACTGGGGAGGCCCAGGGACTGCTGGACTTGTGGATTACTCCCAGTTCCAATACTTCCTGTATTTCCTCTATCAAAATCTGTCTGACTTCCTCAGGCATCCTGTAAAGGGCCTGCTTGATAGGTCTTTGGGGTCCTGTATCCACACAGTGCTGCACCAGGTAGGTGCACCCAGGTTTCCCGGTGAAGATGTTCACAAACTCCTGTAACACTGTTCGGATTTCTTGAAACTGGGTAGGGGATAGCCTCTGGGGCATTGCTACCCCTTCCACTGAGGTGTCAGTCTGAGCCTCACTGAGAAGATCGGTCATCACATCCTCCTCAGACTCCTCCTTTCACCCACTGCAAATACTCAGCACCAAGGGCTCCCTATGATGGTAAGGCTTCATCATGTTATCATGGTACAGTTTATGCCCCTGCATCCTACCTAGCAGTTTTACCATATAATTAACATCACTGACCTTCCTTACCACTTTGAAGAGTCCTTCCCAAGCTGTCTGCAGCTTATTGTGTCTGACAGGAATGAGCACCATAACCTGCTGTCCCACAGCATAGTCTCAGGCTTGAGCATTTCTGTCATACCAGACCTTTTTCTACTGTTGGGCTCCTGCCAGGTACTCCGGGGCTTAGTCCATGAGCTCCCCAAGCCTTGTCCTGAGGTGGAGAACATATGCCACAAGACTCCTTGTAGGATTCACACTCACTCTCCCACTCATCAAGAAGTAAATCCAAGAGTCCTTCACCTTATGTCCATAAGACAATTCAAAGGGTGAAAAGCCTGTGGATTCCTGGGTAACTCTCTGTATGCAAAGAGCAGATGGGGCAAATATTTGTCCCAATCACTCTTACACTGATCTGCAAATGCCCTTAGCATGGTCTTTATAGAGATTAACCTTTTTATAAGACCATTAGTCTGGGCATGGTAGGGGGTAGTCTTTAGGTGCTTCATCCCATAGTGCTCCCACAGACAAGCCAGACGGTCTGGCATGCAATTGGCACTTCTCTCAGTCAGTATTTCTCTCGGGAAATCTACCCTGCTGAAAATATCTAACAAAGCATTTGCCACCTTCTCTGCCTCAATGGAGCCATTGCCTCAGGGTATCTAGTAGCATAATCTATTACCACCAGGATATATTTCTTCCCTGTGCAGAGGCCCCACAATACCTATAGCTACCATCTGAAATGGCTCCTCAATCACATACAAAAGCATCAAAGTAGCTATGACCTTGTCTGCTGCCTTGCCTACATTTTGGCACTGCTCACAGGTTCTGCAGTACCCTGTTACATCCCTTGCAATTTCAGGCCAATAAAAGTGCTGCATAATAAATCACTTAGTTCTCTTTATGAGCATATGACCTGCAAAAGGAATGTCATGGGCTATGGCTAGATGTGCCAGACAGGTATGCTGTGGGCGCTACCAACTGCTGTATTACCTGATCCTCTAGACCTCTATCAGGGGTACACTGTCTATACAGTAACCCTTTTTTCCAATATACAGACTCCCCATTTGCTTGGGAATCAGGTGCCTCCTTAGCTACCGCCCTCAAGCCTTGTAATGTAGGGTCCCACAGCTGAGCCTGTCTCAACTCTACCTTTGTGAACCTTCCCAGCTCCCCTACCACAGGAAGTCTGGTATCCTTTGACAGCAGTGCTTCACTGTTAGCCTGGGTGCTACCACTCACCTCTACCCTTGCAGTCACCCTGTCCAAGGGAACATCAGTATCTATCAGTAGCTGTGGCTTACCTTCAGGCTCACTGCTACAGGGTAGCTCCTTCCCTGAAATTGCCACATCACCATTTCCAGCTTCAGGTGTGGGGTCTGTCTTGTTGTCCCCCAGGCTACCAGACCCACATGTCTATCTCCAAGCCTGACTGCATGTAACTGCATGCACACAAGGTCCTGTATTATCAAGCTCATTCCATATCAAGACATCTGCAGGGATATATTCCTACTTGCTTGCTTCCTTTTCCACCTTCCCAGTCAAGGCGAACCCTGGCCAAAGGTATTTAGAATGGGGTCCTTCCTAAATCTCTGACTGGAGTGGGCTACCTGGCAAGTAGTGTGCCTCTTTAAACACTGCAAGCTTCACAATGGTTATATTAGAGGCTGTGTCTGTCTTAGCAGTGGCGTGTTTTCCATCCACTAAGAAAGGTACAAACTCCAGTGATAGTTTGGTACCCTTGTTCTCTCCAAACAACTTATCACTGGCATACCATTATTCCCACTTGCTGGTTCCCTCATCTTTTGTTCCCCACCTTGCTTCAGTAGACATTTGTATGCTACATGGCCCCTCTGGTTACATTTAAAACATCTAAACCCTGATTCAGACCATGTACCTAAACTAGTGGCTTCCCCTTTTAATGGTGGACTCTGTTATGGTGGTTTAGGCTGCCCACCATAGGTTCCCTTATATCCATGTGCAGCACTGGGTATCCCTTTCTTGTTCAGTGGTACCCGCCTTGCCAAGTAAGGATCCCTTTCTCCCCCCAGCTCATCTGCAGAGTTACCCTCCCAGTCTGTCAACCAGATTCTCATGTTCTCAGGCAAAGTGCTAAGGGCTTGTTCCCTCACCAAAAGTTCTGCCAGCCTTTCAAAAGTGGTGACCTGACACCCACTCACCTACCTATGAAAACAAGTGCTTAGCTCAGCAATGTAATCACATACACTTTCATCTGCTCTGTCTATACTCACATTTTTTTTTCTGTAAACTTCAGGTGTTAGCTTAAAACATTCCAATAAACATTGTTTGACCTTGTCAAAACTTAAACAATCAGTATCAGACAATTTAGAAACAGCAATTACAGCTTTATTATGGAGTAAGGGGGTCAGGAACTGTACCCAGTGTCCTTGGTCAACATCATACTTTTTACAAACTCTTTCAACTATATGAATAAAACTATCAAAATGATCACCTTCTGTATACTGTGGAAGGAATTTACTGACCTTTGTTGCTTCTGGGTTCAGTTATTCCCTTCCCTATTACCTTCATGTTCCTGTCAAAGAGTCAGCATATCCCTCTCATGTTGACACTGTTCCTCATTTTCTTCAGCCACCAAATGCCACAGTCTCACTGCTGATTCTAATTCCATACATTTTGCCTCCAGTTCAAGTCTCTTTAACTCCAGATAGGTTTGTAAGTCCTCTGAGGAAAAGGTGAACTGCCCTGTTTCTGAGGGCTGCACACCCCTATTGCCAGACTGGTTGTCTTTCTGGTTGCTGGTCTGTGCTGCAGCTGCAACTAAGGCTGAAATAATTTCTTCTTTAGTCAGGTTGACATGCACCAGTCCTTTGGATTTGTACACTTTAGCCAACTGGTTCACTGTCAGCTTGCCATAATCCTCTGCTGCCATCTTTGCCTGCTTTCTCTGACAAAACTAACAAAAATAAATAAAACTGTTGTGAAAATTAAACTCTGTATGCTTACCTTGTGGCTGCTGAGAGTACACACACTTTAGTGACAACTGCTTACAGGCTACAGAGGTTCAATTAATATCCACACTGCTGCTCACCAATATGTGACGTCCCACCTCTGGGCAAGTGATCAAGGAGCTTCAATCCTCACCACTGACACCTGTGGAGAACATTCACTGAGAAAAAAAAAGACAGACACAGTATTTTCTGATGCAGATCTCTGCACAAAGTACAATTTCCCTTAACACCACATGGGGAATGCACACTCCAGTAGTGGGGCTGGGCTTTCTCTCAAGGCCTCAAATAAGACTCCCCACTGTCCACTACAGAGTTGAGTCCTTAGCCAGGTGTTCCAAGCCAAGTCCTCCACCACCATTTCTATGAAATCAGTGCTCTCACTGTCCCTGTTCAAAGTAGCTGTCATACACACTCTCTTTTGAGATCTGGATTTTTACACACACACCTGGCAAAGGTTGGCACAGCTTACCTGACCTGACACCTCCACCCAGACTATAAGGTAAATTGTCTGCCACCAGAACACCCAAAGCCAGCTACTTTAAGTTTCTTACAAGGGTACCCAATTACACTTACTAAAATTAATACTTATACAAATGGCAGTGTTAACTAAGCAAGGCTTTCAAGAATGTGGAGCCACAGTGCCACTAAATAAATGCCAGTACTCTCAAAAGTTAAATATTTTCTAAAAGATCAGCCACAATGAGATATTTAGATATATTTAATAATAAATAATAAAAAACATGAAAATACTAAATATCTATTTACAATGAACACCAGAGTTTCAATCCCAGGAAAAAAAAAAAAACACAGATGGAAAGACTCAGACAGATACAGAAAAAAAACTACAGTTAGCTAATCTCACTATATTTTTCTTACTGGCTGAATAATTACTGTTCCCTAGTTACTTACTAAAGTAAGGCAAGATGAAGGTGGATGAGTGTCTTTGTCAGGTCCCAAAACCAAAGTGCACATCTCACATTTCTTACTAGTATTCAAATACAATGTCAGTGCTGGCTTAAGAATGACATCACATCTGGTCACCTGACATTGTGGTTCACACACTACCCCCTCACTAGAAACTGAGCCAGGATCTGGCACTCCTGTGCCACAATACACACACTACACCCTCACTAGAAACTGAGCCAGGATCTGGAACTGATGTGTCACAATAGGTTTACTATCAGTTAATCGAAATGGACTCGGTCAACTGATCATATCATCGACCGACATCCTGCTTTCGAACTCCAAAATTGCCGAATTACATGTTAAATATGACTTAGGGATGGGTTTTACCATGGGTCGAGATAGGGGTGAGATTTGTAGTTTGGCAATATCAGAGTTCAACATTGACAATGTTCGAGGTTTGGGTTTCCGACTGAAGTGGAATCCACCAACTCCACTTCAGTTAAATGATACTAAACCATCACAATACACACATAGAACATTAGCTAAGGTTTATTATAGCATCTGTAAACTATAAAACAGTTCCAGCACTTCCACCCTTCTTGCAGAGACTAACAAGCTATTCTCTGGCACCCCAGAGTAGCAATTAGTTCACTACCCAGCCCAAGCTTTTCACAGACATTGTGTCTTTGGTTGCATTCAGTCATGTTTGATAAAATCTTTATGGCCTAAACCAAGTCATTAATTTCAGGCTATTTTTCTTAAGGTTGGCTGGGCTGAGCTTAACCCCTTCCCTAACAGTATCCTCTGTTAAAATATATATATATATATTTCATCAGTTACAACAATACAGTCTGACATACATGTATATTTCTTTTATGTCCAGCAGGAGCCACTGTTGACATATTTTTAACACAAGCAACTTTGCATATACATTTTTAACACATCTGTACAAATCGGTTTGATATTCAAATAGCATATAATTCTTCACAAAACTCCCGCTAGCTATGCTGGCATATGTTAGACATGCACTGCCCTACTCCCTCTGGCACAGCTGACACTACCTCACATCATCACAATGGTTGTATTCATAAATATTCTGAAACAGCTCATTCTGTACTTCTTTATTCAAATCTGATTTTACTAAGGTTAGGAAGCACTCGTTTTCCAGTTTAGGAACAGCAGTATCAGAGTCATGTCAGTGGCTACATGTAGTGTGCTTTGCTATACTAAAAAGAAACAGTCTTTGACTTGAAGTGTCTTATGATGAGGACTCAGTGCTTCACTATCTGTCAATCCATCTCCACCTCAGTGATGAGGAACAGATATGAAATAACTGATACCATTTGGCTTTGTGAAACTTCCTCACATATTAACAATGGATCATTCTGGCAGTTGGCAGAGAGCGTTACCACTGTGAGCTGCAAATCTTGTGGTACAGAGTTTGATCCCTTAACCCTCATTTGCCTACAGTGTGGCCTTGAATAAGTCATGTTGCTCCTGATTAACACATGGGTATCACTATAAATGGATTCAGGCAAAACATTTCTTGCAGACATTAGCTGTAACACAAGTTTTCCCGGAGCTAGTGCAGTCTAGGCAAATATTTTTTTTTGCCTGCTAGGGGCATGTTACTTCAATAGTTAGAAACAATATCTATGAACTTCCCTGTGAATTATTGTCAATTTATGCTATGGCAATGACAACCATGCTCAAAGGTGCTTAATTTGGCATCCAGTATTGTTTTGTTAGAATATCATCATTTTACTTATTCATATCTACCTACTACATGAAACTACTGGCAAGGACTTAATTATTGCATATCCAGAATATCCCTCCTGAGTGTGTATAATACTGTGGAACACAGCTTGGAGAAATTACCACTCCCAGACTACATTACAAAATCTAATAGACAAATAAGGTAATTTCAAACTGCAAAATGCAGGGCAGAGGGAGTCATGTTCTTTGAGCCATTCTTTGACAATAATATCACACACCTTGTGCAATATTGGATCATTTCTGGTTTCTTTCTATATGAGGATATTTGTCCCTGGCATATATCCAGCTAGTGTAGAGTAATACACATTGCTAAAATAGGTGGTGGTTGGCAATTCTGCCTTCTCCTAGGTAACCATAACAGCTCTTCAGCATTACTTTGCTGCTTTGTCCTCTGATGTCACAGGAATGTGCTCCTAAGAACACTACCCAGTTGTGCATGTGTGCTGCTGTCTGAAAAATACATTTTACTGAGCTAGAAACTAGCTAAAATATTATGGCCTGTTACTAGGGTAAATCTCTTCCCAAAAATTTGTAAAAACGTCTTCACTACTTACAGCAAGACAATGTCTTTTCTGTCTTTTTGGCATAATTCTGCCCAGCATTTATAAAGCATCTTGAAGCAAAAGCATTGAGATTCTCAGTACAAACCTGAAACTTGTATGCTAGAACATTGCCATTTCCATGAGGTGAAGAGTTGTATGCTACTCGATCACGTACAGAGGGATCAAAGTAGGTAAGCACTTCATCCAAAATAATTATCTTCCTCATTGTCTTGTAGACTGATTTGCAGTTGCCCATTTAACCCATTTCCAGTAGATTCATTCTGCAACAGTACATTTTGCAGACAAAAAAATCAAACATTTCACTTTGATATCATGCTGCTCAGCTGCCTAACAGGCAGTTCACCTACTGCAATGTCCTACTGCCCCAGCGAACTGCCCCAAATAAAAATGCAGCAAAACTTTTTAAAAGCATCTTTTCAAAGAAGGTATGATCCCACTGTACCTCCTGTTCTGTGAACTGTTCCCTAACCACCTGATTTCTAATTTATTTACCTCATAGGTTTCACAAACTCTGAGAAAAGGAATACATATAGTTTCCTCTTTATAAGGTGGTACAGCCTTGGAGGTAGCTCATTAAAAGAATGGGGACTGAAGAGCAGAACCAGGCAACATCAGAGATGCAGAAGGCGCAGCCTCCCAAAAAACATGATTTACAACACTACTGTGTAACATACTGTGCTGATATTCAGGGGAGCAGCATAATAGATACAAGTAAGATAGGCATGGTAGATTGCCGGTTGGAATACTTTACTAGTTCTAGGTAGGACCTCACCTTTTACTTCTGAGACCTGAGTTCCCTTAGTACAGCTTTAATCTTGTCTGCTGACTTGTATACTCCATCTTCATTATGCACTTATGCACTTAGTAATGGTGAGAAATTTATTCTTCAAAAAAGTAAAATTTTTCATAGTATGAAGCCTATACTTCAAATGTAGAACCTTCAGTAGATAATCACTTAAGACATCTTCATTATATTTGCCTGTCAAAATGAACTCATCAAAGTAACTCTGCTTATTAGTTATTCATTGGAGTACTTGGTCCACTGTCTTCTGCTAAATGGCTTCCACAGATACCACTCCAAAAACAAGATGGCTCTGCTGGAAGAATCCTTTGGGTGCTGTGACAAATGGAAATACTGACAGCCTAGCTATATGGAATTTTGTAAATAATTATGTAATTTGTGAATATTAACATGATTTATATAGAAGTGTAACAAATGGAGATACTGCCAGCACTGCTGTCTGGAATTTACTACAACTGTGTGTCATGTTGTACAAACATGTGTGCTGAAGAGATATTTTGTAAAGTACTGAGCAGAAATATATATACACTATTGTAACTGTTTAGATGTAAATATTTTAACAATGGAAACTGCAACACAAGAAGCTAACAAGAAAAATAGTTGAAATTGAATTACTTTATGGCTGGGTCATAAAAAGAGATGCTATCTTTCAGTTTCAGTGCAACAGGAGACATAATGTCTAGAACTCAAAGTTTTTTGTATTGTCTTTAAATGTGGAGGAATGTAAATTATTTTACGACTTCCACCATCTGCCAAAAGATCTGAAGTCTGCGTATTTTCACAGGTAGATGCGGAATGCTACCAGCTGCATCAGTGGAGGTTTTCACCTGTTATAGAGTCAGATGACAAGAAGTGATGTCATTCTGCAAGCTATCCTAGCAGTAATATTTGGGAAATTAATTTAAGAAATCTCTGACAGATACTGGGCACTTTGTATTTTGTCATTGACCTGACAAGAAAATCCACTCACCACATCTGCCTCCTTGTTTTGTAAGTGAGTCTAGGGAACAGTATAATTCTTTTAGATATAGTCAGTAATATAGCAAAGCTTAATTTAGATGTTTTTCTTTATTTATTGGAGACTGTCCTGCAATGTTTCCTGTGATTTTGAACTCTGATGTAACTGTGATTATATACCAAGTATTGTCTTGTTCTTTTATTATTTGCAATTAAATATATTTAAACCTTTCATTGTGGCTGATATTTGTGAGACATATTTAAGTTCTGAGAGTACTTGCATACTTATTTGGTGACACTGTGGGCCACTCTTAATAGCCTTGCTCTTGGTCCAACTACCATTTGTATTGATAGTTAACATTACACGGTAAGATTGGACACCCTTTGTTAAGCCCCTTAAAGTAGCTGATAAGGACATGGCTGGTGGCAGTGACCTTATAGTCGGGCCAAAAGGGACATAGCTAGTAAACCTGTGCCAGCCTTTCCCAGGCATGTGTGTGTGTGTGTGTGTGTGTGTGTGTGTGTGTGTGTGTGTGTGTGTGTGTGTGTGTGTGTGTGTGTGTGTGTCAGCTACTTGGGCATGGACACAAAGTACTGGCTAGACAGAGGGGGTGCTGGAGGTCTTGGCTTGGCCACTCTGCTGAGATCTCAACCCTATAGCTGTGCCAGTGAAGAGTCTTACTGTGGATCTGAAGAAAGAGGGAGAAACCATCCCCAGATGGACTGTGGTCTCTGTGTGCTGTTAAGGGAAATTGCACTTTACTGTGTGTGCACTTGTCATCCTTCCAGTGTATATCCCCCACTGGTGCTAGTGGTGAGGATTGAGGCTCCCTGATTACTGTTTCCAGTAGTGGGGTGTCACATATATTGGTGGGCAGTGGTGGGATATCCACATCACATATATTGGTCAGCAGTGGTGGGATATCCATATATTGGGATTCAGTGTTGTGGATATTAAATTCCTGTAGCCTGTAAACAGTGGCCACTAAGGAAGGTGTTTGTACTCTCAATCAGCCACACAGTGAACATACAGAGTTTCACAACAGTTTTATTTATGTTTTGTTAACTTAGTTAGTCAGCGAGAGCAGGCAAGGATGACAAGGAGCCAGTGAGCCGAGATGTGCCAAGCCAAAGGACTGGTATATGCCAACCTTACTAAGGCTGAAATGATTGCAGCCTTGGTCACAGCTGCACCACAAACTAGCAACCAGGAAGACAATCAGATTGGCTTTGGAAATCTACAACTCTCAGAAAATGGACAGTTCAACCTTTACACAGAGCACTTAAAAATCTGTCTGGAGTTAAAGAGACTTGAACTGGAGGACAGGGATTTGGAAATTGAATCAGCAGAGAGACTGAGACATCTGAAAGCTGAAGAAAATGAGAGGAAGAGGCAACATGTAAAGGAGATGCTGACTCTTTGCCAGGGTCATGGAGTTAATGGGGAAGGGAGTAACCACACCCCAGAAGCAACAAAGGTCAGTAAATTTCTTCCACAATTTACAGAGGGTGATAATTTTGATAGTTTTATTCATATATTTGAAAGGTTTTGTAAACAGTATAATGTTGACCAACAGCTCTGGGTATGGTTCCTGACCCCCTTACTCAGTGGTAAAGCTGAAACTGCTATTTCTAAATTGTCTGATACTGATTGCTTAAATTATAATACAGTTAAAATTTTTCTGTTAGAGTGTTTTAAGTTAACACCTGAAGCTTATAGGAAAAAAAGTTTTGTAAGCATAGATGCAAGGCAGATGAAAGTGTGTGTGACTATATTTCTAAGTTACGCACTTATTTTCATAGATGGGTGAGTGGGTGTCAGGTCACCACTTTTGAAAGGCTGGCAGACCTTTTGGTAAGGGAACAAGCCCTTAGCACTTTGCCTGAGGATATGAGAATCTGGTTAACAGATAGGCAATGTAACACAGCAGATGAGTTGAGGAAAAAGGGAGACCTATACCTAGCAAGCAGGGCATCTATACACAGGAAAGGGATACCCAGTCTGCTTATGGGTCTAAGTGAACCCATGGTGAGCAGCCTAAACCACCCCAACAGAGTTTGCCAGTAGCAGGGGAAGCCTCTAGACCAGGTACACATCCAGCACCAATGGTTACATGTTTTAAATCCAACCAGTGGGGCCATGTACCATATAGATGTCCACAGAGGCAAGGTGGACAACAAAAGGTGGGAGAGTCAGTAAGTGAGAATGACAGACTGCCAACAGTAAGTCGTCTGGAGACAGCAAGGGTACCAAACTACCACAAGAGGTTATATCCTATCTTAGTAGATGGGAAACAGGCCACTGCTAAGAGATACACAGCCCCTGACTTAACCATTGTGAAGCCTGCAATGGTTAAAGAGGAGCACTACTTGCTTGGGCAGTCTACTCCAGTCAGAACTTTGGGAAGGACCCCATTCCAAATACCTTCGGCTAGAGTTCAACTTGACTGGGAATGTGGAAAAGGAAGCCAGCAAGTAGGTGTGTTTGAGGGTAACTCTGCACATGTCCTGATAGGGAATGATTTTGATAATACAGTACATTGTGTGCATGCAGTTACATGCAGTCAGACTTGGAGACAAACATGTGGGTCTGGTAGCCTGGGGGGGACCCAGACAGACTGCAGTCTTGAAGTGCGGTGATTACTTCAGAGAGGGAGCTACCCTGTAGCAGTGAGACTGAAGGTGAGCCACAGCCGCTTGTGGGTACTGATGTTCCCTTGGACAGAGTGACTGCAAGAGCAGAGTTGAGTAGTAGTACCAGGCTGACAGTGAGGCATCCCTGTCAGGGAATACCAGGCTTCCTGTGAAAGGGGAACTGGGAAGGGTTACAAAGAGAGGGCTGAGACAGGCTCAGCTCTCAGACCCCCCCCTGTGGGAGGTAGCTAGTGAGGCACCTGATTCTCAAGGAGAGGGGGAATCTGTATACTGGGACAAAGGGTTACTGCATAGAGAGTGAACCCTGAAGGAGGGCTAGAGGGTGAGAGAATACAGCAGTTGGTAGTGCCCATAGCCTACCATCCGGCACTTCTAGACATAATCCATGATATTCCCTTTGCAGGTCATATGGGCATAAAGGGTACAAAGGGACGGGACGTATTATGCAGACCTTTTATTGGCCTGGGGTTTCCAGAGATGTAACAGGGTACTGCAAGACATGTGAGCAGTGCCAAAATGTAGGCAAGGCAGAAGACAAGGTCAAGGTTCCTTTGATGCCTTTGCCTGTGATTGAGAAGCTATTTCAGAGGGTAGCTATGGATATTGTGCAGCCTCTGAATACCCCAAGATCCACAAGGGAAAAAGCTTATCCCAGTGGTATTAGATTATGATACAGATACCCTGAAGTGGTGGCCCTGTCCTCCATTGAGGCAGAAAAGGTGGCAAATGCTTTGCTAGAGATTTTCAGGAAGGTAGGGTTCCCAAATGAAATACTGACTGACAGAGGTGCCAACTTCATGTCAGATATGCTGGCTTGTCTGTGGAAGCACTGTGGGGTGAAGCACCTAAAGACCACCCCCTACCATTCCCAGACTAATAGTCTTGTTAAGAGGTTAAACTCTACACTCAAGTCCATGCTACAGGCATTTGCAGACCAGTTTAAGAGGGAGTGGAACAAAGATTTGCCACATATGTTTGCTTGCAGAGAGGTGCCTTACAAATCCACAGGATTTTCAAACTTTGAGTTGCTGCATGGGCATAGAGTGAGGAGGACCTCTAGATTTGATTCATGATAAGTGAGTGTGAATCCCACAAGGAGTCTGTTGTGGCATATGTCCTAAACCTCAGGACAAGGCTCAGGCAACTCATGGGCTTGGAATAGAAGAACCTGGCAGAAGCCCAATAGCAGAGAAAGGTTTGGTATGACAGGAATGCTCGAGCTAGAGAGTATGCTGTAGGGCAGCAGGTTAAGATACAACAAGCTGCAGGCAGCTTGGGAGTGTCCCTTTAAAGTGGTAAGGAAAATCAGTGATATTAACTACATGGTAGAACTGCTAGGCAGGAGGCAGGGGAATTAACTGTACCATGTTAACATGATGAAACCTTAATATGATAGAGAGGTCCTGGTGCTAAGTATTTGCAGCACAAGACAGAAGGAATCTGAGGAGGATCTATGGCTAAAGGGAGCCAGCCAGCCAAATCCCAAATTACTACAGTGGAGCCTGGGGTTGCAGGCATATGATAGGACAGTGCAGCACTGTACTGGAGTCAGCAATGCCAAGGCAGCTGGAATCTCAAGACAGGGAATGGGGTAAGGTGTTTGCAGACAGGCTCAACACTCTCAAGCAACATTTCTCAAGGGTCTCTTTGTGGTCAGTAGAGTGCTTATGCATACCAGGAAATGTGACAGAAGAGATTGTAGTTACCTTGAGTTTTCGGGGGGGGGGGGTGTGACAAAGGGAAATACTGCTGGCCTAGCTATCTGGAATTTTGTAAATAACTATATGTCGTTTTTGAATATTAACATGATTTATACAAAAGTGTAACAAAATGAGATACTGCAAGCACAGTTGTCTGGAATTTTGTAGGTGGTTGTGTGTCATTTCTGAATGTCAACATGCTTCATGTAAGATGCTTGTGTTACAAATGTATTAGAACTCTATGTCAAATTGTAAAGACATGTGTGCTGAAGAGATACTTTGTAAAGTACTGAGCAGAAATGTATATACATTTTTGTAGTTGTTTTAAAGTATACATTTTAACAATGGAAATTGCAACACAATAAGCTAACTTCAGAAGAATAGTTGAGATTGAATTACTTTATGGCTGGGCCATAAAAAGAGCTGTTATCTTTCAGTTTCAGTGCAACAGGAGACATAATGTCTAGAACTAGAAGTTTTTTGTATTGTCTTTAAATGTGCATACCTGTACAACATGCAGAAAGAATCACTGGGTAAATGTTTTGTTTGTTAGTCAGTGGAGTGTCTGTGCAAAAATGGACAGACTGCAGAAGGTTTCAGTTGTAGTCAGGGTAGGGAGTGTGCACACCTGGACAGACTGCAGAAAAGATTGCTGGGAGAAAATGTAAATTTGGTGATCAGGGGAGTGCTTCTCCATTCATGTAAAGACAGCAGAAGGGATCATTGTGGGAAATGTTTCATTTGGTGATCAGGGGAATGCTTGTGCAAACATGCAAATACTGCAGAAGGGATTACTGGATGTACTGTTTCATTTTGTGGTCAGAAGAGTGCTTATGCATACCAGGAAACGTGACCGAAGAGATTGTTGGAGAAATTTTTCACTTGGTAGTAAGAAGAGTGCTTGTGCGTAACTGGACAGACTGCAAAAGGGACCTTTGGGGGAAATTTTTCATTTGGTTGATGGGTAGTACCAGTCCATACCTGGACAGATTACTGAATGGATCTCTGAGGAAATGTTTCAATTGGTGGTCAGGGGAGTGCTTATTCACACCTAGAAAGACAGCTGAAAGAATCATTGTGGGAAATGTTTAATTTGATGATCAGGAAAGTGCTTGTGCATACATAGACAGACTGCAGACAAGATCGCTAGAGACCTGATTCATTTAGCAGTCAGTGGAATGCTTGTGCATGCATGAACAGACTGCAGATGGGATCATTAAGGGAAATGTTTTATTTGGTGAGCAGGAGAGTACTTGTACCTTCATCAAATGACTGCATAAAGGATCATTGGGAGACATTTTTCATTTGGTGGTCAGGGAATGCTTCTGCATACATGGACATACTGCAGAAGGGATCACTTAGGGTTCTGTTTCATTTGGTGATCAGAATAGTGCTTGTGCATACCAGGACAGATGACAGAAGGGATTGTTGAGGAAATTTTTCACTTGCTAGTCAGGGGAGTGTTTAAGCCTACCTGGCCAGACTGCGGAAGGAATCTTTAGGTAAATTTTTCATTTTTTGGTCAGGAGATTGCTTGTGCACACCTGGAGAGACTGCAGAAGGGATCACTGGGGGAAAATTTTCATTTGGTGGTCAGGGGACTGTTTGTGCATATATGTACAAACTGGAGAAGGGATCAGTGTGGGAAATGTTTCATTTGGTGATCAGCAGAATGCATGTGTAAACATGCACATACTGTACAAGGGACTACTGGGGGCACTGTTTCATTTTGTGGTCGGAAGTGTGCTTGTGCATACCAGGACACATGACCGAAGGGATTGCTGGGGAAATTTTTCACTTGATAGTCAAGGGAGTGCTTGTGCATACCTGAACAGACAGCTCAAGAGATCTTTCATAGAAATACATGGATGGCCTGAAAAATGGTTCATTGGTAGAAATGTTTCAGTTGGTAGTCAGGACAGTGCTTATGCATACCTGGCCAGACTACAGAGGGGATCACTGGTGGAAATGCTTCATTTGGTAGTCAGGGAGAGTGATTGTGCATATCTGGACAAAGTGCAGAGGGGAATGGTTAGAGGAAGTGCTTCATTCAGTGGTCAGGGGACTGCTTACGCATATATGTATGAAGTGTAGAAGAGATATTTTTGAGGAATGTTTGATTTGGTGGTCACAGGAGAGTTTATGCATTCATGGAAGGACAGCAGAAGGGATTGTTGAGGGAAATGTTTCATTTGGTGGTCAGGGGAGTGCTTGTGCATACATGGATGGCTTGCAGAAGGCATCATTGTAGGAAATATTTCATTTGGTGATCAGGGGAGTGTTTATGCATATATGAACAGACTGCAAAAGGATCATTTGTAGAAATGTTTCATTTGGTGGTCAGGAGAGTGTTTGTGCACCAATGTGCAGACTGCAGAAGTGATCATTGGGAGAAATGTTTCATTTGGTGGTCAGGGATGTGCTCGTGCATAAATAGATAGACTGCATAAAATGCTTCATATGGGGGTCATGGGAGCACTTGTGCATATAGGGATGGTTTATAGAAGGGATCCTTGGGGAAATATTTCATGAGTCTATATTACAAGATCAAAACTTTAGTTAATCGAATAACTAAAGATCGATCTTGTAATATAGAAACCTAAAAATATCAAACGTCCGATTTAACACATGGAAACACTTCTGTTGGCCATTATGTGGATTATTCCCTTTTCTTCAATTTGCAGCTATCTCGGAGTTGGTATATTTAGTTAGGGAGGTGGGGGGGGGGGGCAAAGCTCCCCGCTTGATTTGGGATTTAAAATTTTTTTTCATGCTGCCAAGGGAAGTGTTTCCCAGGGTTAAAACGGCAGCTCGAAATTTTTAGGTTTCAATATTACAAATCAATCTTTGCTTATTCGATTAACTAACATTTCGATCTTGTAATATATACCCTATTTCGTTTGGTGGTCAGAGAAGTGCTTATGCATACATGGGCAGGCTACAGAATGGATTTTTGTTGGAAATGTTTCAGTTGGTAGTTAGAGAGGTGCTTGTGCATACCTGGACAGATTGTAGAATGGATCACTAGTGGGAAATGTTTCAGTCTGTAGTAGAGGGAGTGCCTGCACATACCTTGATAGGCTGCAGAAATGACTGCTGGGGGAAACTTGTCAGTTGTTAGTCAGTGGAATCCTTATCCATACCTGTACACAATGCTGAAGGAATTGCTGGGGAAATGTTTTCATTTGGTTGTCAGAGGAGTTTTTGTGCCTACAAGGATGTATTGGATAATTGCAGACTGCAGAAGGGATAGTTAAGGGAACTGTTTCATTTGGTGGTCATGGGAGTGCTTATACATACATGAATGGATTGCAGAAGGAATTATTCAGGAAACGTTTTATTTGGCTTTCAGGGGACAGCTTGTGCATTGTAGGGGGAAATGTTTCATTTGGTAGTCAGAAGAGTGCTTTTGCATACCATGACAGATGACAGAAGGGATCACTGTGGAAATGTTTCACTTGGTATTCAGAGGACTGCTGAAGGGATCATTAGGAGAAATGTTTCATTTGGTTGTCAGATGAGTGCTTGTGCATACCTGTACAGACTGTAGAAGGAATCCTTGGGGGATTGTGGAACAATATGTTTCAATCATCTGAAAATATTACATATACTACCACTAATTAAAGGTGGTAAATCAACTATACTTACAAATTATAGTTTAATTTTGTAATCAGGGGAGTGCTTTTGCAAACCTAGACTGACTGCAGATGGAATAACTGGGGGAAATGTTTCATTTTTTGGTCAGGGGGAGTCCTTGCACATTCTATGGCCAGATTGCAGAAATGGTTGTTGTGGGAAATATTTAATTTCATAATGAGGGGAGTGCTTGTGCATACATCAAGAGACAGCAAAAGGGTCATTGTGTGAAATGTTTTGTTTCTTGGTCAGGGAGTTCCTGTAAATACATGAAAAGACTGCAGCAGGGATCTTGAGTGAAAATGTTTCATTGGTAGTTGGGGGAGTGTTTCTGCATACATGGACAGGCTGCAGAAGGGATTGTTGCAGCAAATATTTTAGCTGGTGGTAAGGAGAGTACTAACGCATACCTGAAAAAAATACATAAGGGATCACTGGGGAAATTATTTATTTGGAGGTCAGAGAAGTACTTGTGCATACCTGGACAGACACATAAAGGAACCATTGTGAGAAATGTTTCATTTGATGGTTGGAGTAGTGATTCTTCTGACCACCAAATGAAATATTTCCCCCAACGATCACTTCTGCAAATGGGATCACTAAATGTTTCAGTTCATGTTAACTGAAATACTTGTGTATAAATGCAGAGATTGAAAAAGATGTTGTTATAGAAAATGTTTCATTTGTTGGTCAGTGAAGTGCTTATGTGTAGATGAACGGACTGCAGACTGGATCATTGGGGAACATTTAATTTGGTGGTCAATGGAGTCCTTGTGCATACAAGGACATACTGGATCATTGAGGGAAATGTTTGATTTTGTGCTCATGGGAGTGCTTGTGCATACCTGGATGGTCTGCAAAAGGAATCAGTGGGGAAATGTTTCATTTGGTGTTCTGGTGACTCCATGTGCATACACAGATGGACTGCAGAAGGGATCATTTTAAGAAATGTTTCATTTGGTGGTCAGGGAAGTGCTTGTGCATACCTGGACAGAATGCAGAAGGGATCATGGGGGAAATGTTTAATTTGCCTGTCAAGGTAGTGCTTGTTTTCATTGATGACATTTTTCACTTGGTGATCAAGGGATTACTTGTAAATACATTGATGGACTGCAGAAGAGATTGTTGTGGAAAATGTTTTATTTTGTGGTCAGAGGAGTGCTTGTACATACATGGACAGACAACAGAAGATGGCATTGATGGAAATGTTTCAGTTGGTAGTCAGGGTAGTGCTTTTCCACACCTAGAGAGACTACAGAAGAGATCAATGGGGGAAATTTTTCATTTCATGTTCAGTGGAGTGCTTGAACATACCTGTACAGACAGCAGAAGGGATCTTTGATGAAAATGTTTTATTTGGTTGCCGGGGAGTACTTATGCATACCTGGGCAGACCACAGAATGGATCACTGGGGAAATCTTTCATTTGGTGGTCAGGAGAGTGCTTGTGCATATCTGGGCAGACTGCAGAATGGATGGTGAGAGGAAATGTTTCAGTGGTCAGGAGAGTGCTTATGCGTACGTGGATGGACTGCAGAAGGGATCATTTGGAAAAATGTTTCATTTGCTTGTCAGGAGAGTGCTTGTGCATAAATGGACAGACTGCAGAAGAGATTGTTGTTGAAAATGTTTCAGTTGGTAGTCAGTGGAGTGCCTGTGCATATGTGAACAGACTCAGAATGGATTGTTTGCAGGGAATGTTTCAGTTGGTGGTAAGGGGAGTAACTTTACTTATCTCAGCAGGCTGCAGAAGTGACTGTCAGTTGATGGTTACAGGAGTACTTATCCATACTTGGACACAATCCTGAAGGGATCACTGGGGGAAATTGCTCATTTGGTTGTCAGGCTGTGCCAGTGCATACCTGGACTGACTACTGAAGGGATCATTGAGGAAATGTTTGCGGTCAGGAAAGTGCTTGTGTATACATGGTCAGACAGCTAAATGAATCATTGTGGGAAATGTTTGATTTGATGGTCAATGTAGTGTTTTTTGCATATTGGGATAGACTGCTGAAGGGATCATTTGGGTTAATGTCTCATTTGTTTGTTGGGAGAGTGCTTGTGCATAACTGGATATACTGCAGAAGAGATCGTTGGGGGAAATGTTTCATTTGGTGATCAGGAAAGTGCTTGTACATACATGGAGAGATTGCAGATGAGATTAGTGGAGAAATGTTTCTTTTGGCTGTCAGGAGAGTGCATGTAGGTACAATACATGGACAGAATGCAGAAGGGGTCCTTGGGAGAAATATTTCATTTCATGGTCAGGGGACTGCTTATGTGTTCATGGTCAGACTGCAGATTGGATCATTGGGGAAATGTTTCATTTGTTGGACAGGGGAGGCCTTGTACATACATGGATGGACTGCAGAAGGGATCATTCGGAGAAATGTTTCATTTCATTGTCACACCAGGACAGATGACAGAAGGGATCACTTGGGAAATTTTTCCCTTGGTATTCAGGGGAGTGCTTGTACATACCTGCACAGACCACTGAAGGGATCATTGGGGAAATTTTTCATTTAGTTGTCAGAGGAGTGTTTGTGCATACCTGTACAGACTGTGGAAGGGATCTCTGGGGGAAATATTTCATTTTGCAGTCAGGGGAGTGCTTTTAGAAACCTAGACTGACTGTAGATGTGATAACTGAGGGAAATGTTTCATTTTTTGGATAGGGAAGTCCCTGTATATTCAGTGGCTAGACTTCTGAAAAGGTTGTTGATTTGGTGATCATTAGAGTGCTTGTGCATAGGCGGATGGACTGCAGAAGGGTTCATTGGGAAAATGTTTCATTTGGTGGTCTGGGGACACCTTGTGCATGTATGGATGGACTGCAAAAGGGATTGTTTGAAGAAATGTTTCATTTGGTGACAGGGGAGTGGGGAAATGTTTCATTTGCTTGTCAAAGCAGTGCATGTGCACTCCTGGACAAACTGCAGAAGGGATCACTGGGGAAATGTTTCATTTGGTGGTTGGGGAGTGTTTGTGCATTCATGGATGGACTGCAGAAGTGACCACTGGGGGTACTGATTCATTTGGTGATCAGGGGAATGTTTGTGCATACATGGATGGACTGCAGAAGGGATCAATGGGGGTACAGTTTCCTTAGTTGATCAGAAGACTACATACCAGGTTAGACAACATAAGGAATTGTTGAGGGAAATTTTTCACTTAGTAGTCAGGGGACTGCTTGTTCATACATGGACAGACTGCAGAAGGGATCGCTGTAGGAAATGTTTCTGCCTATGTATTCAGACCACAGAAGCAGTTGTTGGAGGAAATGTTTCACTTCATGGTCAGGAGAGTGCTTGAGCATACACAAGCAGACTGCAGAAGAGGTTGTTGGGGGAAATATTTCATTTGGTGGTCAGCATAAATGGACTACCTGCAGAAGTGAGCATTGGAGAAAACATTTAATTTGGAGGTGGAGGAGTCCTTGTGCATATATGGATGTCCTGTGGAAGGAATCATTGTGGAAACTGTTTTATTTGTTAGTCAGATAAGTGTCGGCGCATGCATAGACAGACAGCAGAGGGGATGCTTGGGAGAATATTTTATTTGGTGGGCAAGGGAGTTCTTGTACATACATGGACAGACTGCAGAAGGGATGGTTGGGGGAAATATTTCATTTAGTGGTCGGGTCAGTGTTTGTGCACACCTGGATTGACAGCAGAAGGAATCACTGGGGGGAAATTTTCATTTTCTAGTTAGGGTAGTGCTTGTTCATACATGGACAGACTGCAGAAGGCATCACTGGGAGAAATGTTTCTCTTGGCTTTTAGGAGAGTGCTTGTAAATTCCTGAACAGACCACAAAAGGGATCATGGGAAAAAATGTTTTATTTTGTGGTCAGGAGAGTGCTTGTATATACCTGGACAGGCTGCAAATGGAATACTTGGGGGAAATGTTTAATTTTATGGTTAAGGGGGGGCTTGTATGTACAATGGCCAGACTGCAGAAAGGTTGTTGGAGGAAATGTTTCATTTGGTTGTCAGAGGAAAGCAGAGAGCAGGTCATGGGGGAAATGTTTCATTCCATGCTTAGGAGAGTGCTCGTGCATACATGGACAAACTGCAAAAGAGTCATTGTGGGAAATGTTTAATTTCTTCTTCAGGGAGTTCTTCTGCATACATGAATAGACTGCAATAGGGATTGTTGGGGGAAATGATTAATTGGGTGGTCAGGGGAGTGTTTGTGCATACATGGACAGGCTACAGAAGGGAATGTTGCAGAAAATGCTTCAGTTGGTGGTCAGAGTGATTGCTGGTGGAATATTTTTTTCATTTATTGGTCAGGGGATTGCTTGTGGGGTACATGGACAGACTGCAAATGGGATCGTCGAGGGAAATGTTTCAGTTATGGCAACAGGAGTGTTTGTGCATACATGCATAGACTGAAAAAGGGGTCATTGTAAGAAATATTTCATTTGTTGGTCAGTTGAGCACTTATGTGTACAGTGACAGACCTCAGACTGGACCATTGTAGAAAATGTTTCATTTGATGTTCAGAGCAGTCCATGTGCATACAAGAATAAACTGTATCATTCAGGGAAATGTTTGATTTGGTGGTCATTGGACTGCTTGTGTGTAAATGGACAGACTGCAGAATGGATCATTGGGGGAAATATGTCATTTAAGGGTCAGGGGAGTCCTTTTGCATACATGGATGGACTGCAGAAGAGATTGTTTTGAAGAAATGTTTCATTTGATTGTCAGGGAGTGCTTGTGCAGTCCTGGACAGATGGCAGAAGGGATCATAGTGAAAATGTTTTATTTGGTGGCCAGGGTAAAGATGTGTATACCTTGACAGACTGCAAAATGGATTGCTGAGGGAAATGTTTCATTTGGTGGTCAGGGGAGACATTTTGCATACATGGACAGACTGCAAAAGGGATTCTTTTGAAGAAATGTTTCTGTTGGTAGTCAGGGGAGTGCTTGTGTATATCTGTTCAGACTGGAGAAGGGATAGTTGGAAAAAAATGTTTTAGTTGGTGGCCTGGGGAATGCTTGTGCAAATCTAGACAGACTGCAGAAGGAATTTCTGTGGGAAATATTTCATTTTGTGGTCATGGGAGTGCTTGTGCATACATGACGGACCGCTGAAAGGATTGATGGAGAACTGTTTCATTTGCTGGTCAAGGGAGTCCTTTTGCATACATGGACAGACTGCAGAAGGGATTCTTTTGAAGAAATGTTTTACTTGGTGGTCAGTGGAGTGCTTGTGCATAGTAAACAGATTCCAGAATGGATCATTGGGGAA
Source organism: Protopterus annectens (assembly GCF_019279795.1). NCBI lineage: Eukaryota > Metazoa > Chordata > Ceratodontiformes > Protopteridae > Protopterus > Protopterus annectens. The sequence goes on along the minus strand of NC_056746.1, from coordinate 771,024,569 downwards.
ATGTTTCATTTGGTGGTTAGAGTGCTTATGCATATCTGTACAGACTACAGAAAGAATGGTTGGTGGAAATGTTATATTTGGTGGTCAGGGGAGTGTTTGTGCATACCTGGACAGACTGCAGAAGAGATTGCTAAGGGAAATGTTTAATTTGGTTGTCTCAGGAGTGCTTGTGCATACCTGGATAGACTGCAGAAGGGATTGTTGTTGGAAATGTTCCTGTTATTGGTCACATAAGTGCTTCTGCTCTCCTGTTCAGACTGCAGAAGAGGTCAATTATATGTTTCAGTTGTTGGTCAGAGGAATGACTGAGCATATATGCAGAAGTGGTTGTTGCGGGAAATGTTTCATTTAATAGTCAGTGGAGTGCGTATGTATATATACAAATGCTGCAGAAGAGATCATTGGGGAAATCATTTACTTTGGTGGCCAGAGGAGTCATTGTGCATACATGGATGTACTGCCGAAGGTATCAATGAGTAAAACGTTCATTTGTTGGTCAGGGGAGTGTCTGTATATACATGGATGGACAGTGCAAGTGTTGCTTGCAGGAAGTGTTTCATTTGGTGGTCAGGATAGGGTCTGTATATACATGGATAGACAGTACAAGTGTTGCTTGGAGGAAGTGTTTCATTTGGTGGTCAGGACAGTGTCTGTATATACATGGATAGACAGTACAAGTATTTCTTGGAGGAAGTGTTTCATTTGGTGGTCAGGATAGTGTCTGTATATACATGGATAGACAGTACAAGTGTTGCTTGGAGGAAGTGTTTCATTTGGTGGTCAGGGGAGTGCTTTTGCATACATGGACAGAGCACAGAAGGGATGGTTGCAGGAAACTTTTCATTTGATGGTCAGAGAAGTGCTTGTGCACACCCGGACAGACTGCAGAAGGGATCATTAGGGGAAATGTGTCATTTGATTCTCAGGAGAGAGTTTGTGCATTCATGGATAGACAACAGGGGGGATCAATGGGGAAAATGTTTTACTTTTCTGGTCAGGGGAATGCTACTGTATAGCTTGACAGATTGCAAAAGGAATTCATGGTGGAAATGTTTCATTTTTTGGTCAGGGGAGTGCTTTTCCTTACATGAACAGACTGTAGCAGGGATCTTTGGGAAGATAATTTATTTGGTGGTCTGTGGAGTGCTTGTGGATGCATAGAAAAGCTGCAGAAGGGATTGTTGGGGAAAGTCTTTCAGTTGGTGGTCAGGAGAGTGCCTTTGCATACCTGGACAGACCACAAATGGGAAATAGTTCAGTTATGGCCACAGGAGTGCTTGTGCATACATGCATAGACTGAAAAGGGGTGACTGCAGGAAATGCTTAATTTCTTTGTCAGTGGATTGCTTATGTGAACAGTGACAGACTGCAGACTGGATCATTTGTTAAACTCTTCAATTTGCTGGTCAGAGTAGTCCTTGTACATACAAGGACGTACTGAATCATTGAGGGAAATGTTTGATTTGGTGGTCATGGGAGTGATTGTGCATACATAGACAGACTGCAGAATAGATCACTGGGGAAATGTTTAATTTGGTAGCCAGTGGAGTCCTTTTACATACATGGACTGCATAAGGGGTTGCTTTTAAGAAATGTTTCATTTATTGGTAGAGGACTGCTTGTGCAAGCCTGGACAGACAACAGAAGGGGTCATTAGGAAAATGTTCCATTTGTTGGTCAGGGGTGTGCTTCTGCATCCTTCAACAGATTCCAGAAATGATCACTGGGGAACGGTTTCATTTGGTGTTAAGAAGAGTGCTTGTGCATAAATAGACAGACCGCAGAAGGGATTGCTGGGGGACATGTTTAATTTGTTGGTTGGGGAGTTCTTGTGCATACATGGCGATTTCAGAAAGGATCGTTGGATGAATTGTTTCATTTGGTCATCATGGAAATGCTTCTGTATACACGGATGGACTGCAGAAGAGATTGTTGAGGAAAATGTTTCATTTGGTGGACAGTAGAGTGCTTATACATACATGGGTAGACTGCAGAAGGGAACATTTGGAAAAATGTTTCATTTGGGAGTCAGGGGAGACCCAGCACATAAATGGATAGAATGCACAAGGGATTGTTTGCAGAAATGTTTCAATTGGTAGTCAGAGGAGTGCCTATGCATATGGGACAAACTGCAGAATGAATTGCTTGTGGGAAATGTTTCAGTCAGTGGTAAATGTTGTGCTTGTATATACCACAGCAGACTGCAGAAGTGATTGCTGAGTGAACTGTTCATTTGGTGTTCGGGGGATTCCTTATACATACATTGACACACTGCTGAAGGGATCACTGTGCACAATTTTTCACATGGTGATCACAGGTGTAGCAGTGCATACCTGGACAGACAACAGAAGGAGTCATTGAAAATGTTTCATTTGGTGGTCAGGGGGGTGCGTCTGTATACATAGACAGGTTGCTGAAGGGATTGTTTGGGGAAATGTTTCATCTGATGGTCAGGGGAGTTTTTGTGCATAACTGGACAGACTGCAGAAGAGATCTTTGAATGAAATGTTTAATTTGGTGATAAGGGAAGTGCTTGAGTGAACATGAAGAGACTGCAGATGGGAACATTGTGGAAATGTTTTATTTGGAGGTCAGGGGACTGGTTGTGCATACAATACATGGACAAACTGCAGAAGGTGTCCTTGGGGAAAATGTTGCATATCAGGGTCGGGGGAGTGCTTATGTGTGCATGAACAGACATCAGAAGGGATCATTGGGGGAAATGTTTAATGTGTCTGAGGAGTGTTTGTGCATTCATGGACAGAAAATAGAAGTGATCATTTGGGAAAATGTTATATTTGGTAGTCAAGAGTACTTGTGCATACCTGGACAGACTGCAGAAGGGATTGCTGGGTGAAATGTTCATTTGCTGGTCATGGGAGTACTTGTACATACCTATAAGGACTGCATACAGATAACTGGGGGAAATGTTTAATTTTTGCATAGGGGAGTACTTCTGCATACATGAACAGACTGCAAAAGGGTCATTGTGGGATATGTTTCAATTCTTGGCAAGGAAATTCTTGTGCAGACAAAAAACAGACTGCAATAGGGATTATTGGGGAAAATGATTAATTTGGTGGTTGGGGAGTGTTTGTGCATACATGGACAGACTGCAGAAGGGATCATTGGGGAAAATGTTTTGGTTGGTTTCCAGGAGACTGCTCGAGCATACATGCACAGACTGAAAAAGTTTTTTTTTTGTAGGAAATATTTTATTTGTTGGTCAGTGGAGTGCTTATGTACACATGGACAGACTGCAGACTGGATCTTTTGAAAAATGTTTTATTTCATGGTCGGAGTCCTTGTGCACAAATGGACATACTGGAACATTGAGGGAAATTTCTTATTTGGTGGTCATGGGACTGCTTGTATATAAGTGGACAAACTGCAGAAGGGATCTTTGGGGGAAATGTTCATTTGGTGGTCAGGAGACTCCTTGTGCATGGATGGACTGCAGAAGAGATTGTATGAAGAAATGTTTCATTTGGTGGTCAGAGGAGTGCTTGTCTATACCCGGACAGATTACATAAGGGATCACTGGGGAAATGTTTCATTTGATGGTTAGGTGAGTGCTTGTGTATACCTGGACAGACTGCAGAAGGGATCATTGGGGAAATATGGCCAGGGGAGTACTTGTGCACAACTGCATAGACTGCTGAAGGAATCATTGGGGGAAATGTTTACTGATCAAGAGAGTACTGATACATAAATGGACAGACTGCAGAAGGAATTGTTGGGGGAAAGGTTTCATTTTTTGGTAAGGGTAGTGCTTGTGCATACATGGATGGACTGCAGAGGGGATTGTTGAGTTTATTGTTTCATTTATTGGTCATGGGAGTGCTTCTGCATACATGGACAGAATGCAGAAGGGATTGTTGGTGAAAAAGTATTAGTTGTTGGTCAGAGGAGTGCATGCACATACATGAACAGACTGCTGAATGGATCACTTCTGGGAAATGTTTCAGTTTGTGGTAAAGTGAGTGCCTGAGCATACCTCAACAGGCTGCAGAAGGGATTACTGAGAGAATTGTTTCATATGGTGGTCATGGGAGTCTTTATGCATACCTGGACTAACTGCTGAAGAGATCACTAGGTAAAATGTTTCATTTGGTGGTCAGGGGAGTGCTTGAGTATACCTGGACAGACAGCTGAAGGTATCATTGCGGGAAATGTTTCATTTAGTGGTCAGGGGAGTGCTTCTGCATGCCAGGATAGACTGCTGAAGAGATCATTTGGGTTAATGCCTCAGGAGAGTGCTTGTGCATAACTGGACAGATTGCAGAAGGGATCTTTGTGGTATATGTTTAATTTGCTAATTCATTGGGGAAATTATTCATTTGGTTGTCAGGGGAGTGCTTGTGTGTACAATACATGGGTAGAATGCAGATGGGGTCCTTGGGGGAATGTTTCATTTCATGGTCAGGGCAGTGCTTATGTGTACATGGTCAGACTGCATATTGGATCATTGTGGAAAATATTTCATTTGGTGGTCAGAGGAGTCCTTTTGTATACAAGGACATACTGGATAATTGAGGGAAATATTTGATTTGGTGGTCTTTGGAGTGCTTGTGCGCATATGGGTGGACTGGAGAAGGGATCACTGGAGGAAAATGCTTCCTTTGGTGGTCTGGGGACTCCTTGTACATACATGGATGGACTGTAGAAGGGATTGTTTGAAGAAATGTTTTATTTGGTGGACAGAGGAGTACTTGTGCACACCTGAATGGATTACAGAAAGGTTCACTGAAGGAAATATTTAATTTGGTGGTCAGTGGAGTTCTTCTCCATACATAGGTGGACTGCAGAAAGGATCGTTGGTGGAAATGTTTTATTTGGTGATCAGGGGACTGCTTGTACATTCCTTGACTGACTGCAGGAGGGATCATTGGGGGAAATGTTTCATTTGGTGATCAGAAGAATGCTTGTCCAACAGGGACATGCCACAGAATGGATCACTGGGGATACTGTTTCATTTGATATTCAGAAGAGTGCTTTTGCATTCCAGAGCAGATGACAGAATAAATCACTGGGGAAAGTTTTCACATGAGATTTAAGGGACTGCTGAAGGGACTGACAGAGGAAATGCTTTACTTGGTGGTCAGAGGAGTGCTTGTGCATACTTGGGCAGACTGCAGAAAGGATAGTTAGAGAATAAGCTTTATTTGGTGGTCAGGGGGGTGTTGATGCATACATGTATGGACTGAGGAAGAGATCATTTTGAGAAATGTTTGATTTGGTGGTCAGGGGAGTGTTGATGCATACATGTATGGACTGAGGAAGAGATCATTCTGAGAAATGTTTGATTTGGTGGTCATGAGAATGCTTGTCCATACATGGATGGGCTGCAGAAGGAATTATTATGGGAAATATTTAATTTGGTCATGAGGGAGGGCTTTTACATAAATGGATGGCCTGCAGAAGGGATCATTGGCAGAAATTCTTCATTTGGTGATAAGGGGTGTGCTTGGGCATAAACAGGCAGACTGCAGAAGAGATTGTTGGTGAAAATGTTTCAGCTGGGGGTCTGAGAAGCTCCTGTGCATACCTCGACAGACTGCAGATGGATCACTTGTGGGAAATATTTCAGCTGGTTGTAAAGAGAGTACCCATACATACATTGGCAGGCTGCATAAGTGATTGCTGTGGGAAATTGGTGGGCAGGGGAGTCCTTATGCATACCTAAACACATTGCTCAAGGGATCGCTAGGGGACATTTTTCATTTGGTAGTCAAGTAGTGCCAGTGCATACCTGGACAGACATCTGAAGGAATCATTGCAGGATATGTTTCATTTGGTGGTCAGGGAAAATACTGACCATATATGGACAGACTGCTGAATGGACATTGGGGTAAATATTTAATTTGGTTGTCAAGGGAGTTATTGTGCATTCCTGGATGGAATGTTAAAGGTATCATTAGAGGAAATGTTTCATTTTGTGGTCAGAGGAGTGCTTAACCATACCTGGACCAAGTGTTGAATGGATTATTGTGGGAAATGTTTCATTTGGTTGTTAGGGAAGAGCTTGTGCATATCTGGACAGCTTGCTAAAGAGATAATTTGGGGAAATGTCTCATTTGGTGGTCAGGAGAGTCCTTGAGTGTACCTAGACAGACTACAGAAGGGATCTATGAGGGAGAGTTTTTCAATTGGGTGATCAGGGAAGTGCATACATGGAGAGACTGCTGACGGAATCATTGGAGAAATGTTTCATTTGGTTGTCAAGGGGAGTGTTTGTGTATACAATAGATGGACAAACCGCAGAAGGGGTTCTTGGGGGGAGATGTTTCATTTTGTGGTCAGGAGAGTGCGTATGCATACAGGGATAGATGTCAGAAGGGATTGTCGGTAGAAATGTTTAATTTGGTGGTCAGTGACCTTCAGACTGCAGATGGGCTTGCTGGGTGAAATGTTTATTTTTTCTGTAAGGGTAGTCCTTGTACATACAATAAGTAGACTGCAGAAGGGATTGTTGGGGGGAATGTTTTATTTGGTGGTCAGGGGAGTGCTTGTGTGTACACAAATAGATTGTGAAAGGGATCATTGGTGAAATGTTTCGGTGGTCAGGGGAGTGTCTGTGTATACAATACATGGACAAACCGCAGAAGGGGTTCTTGGGGGGAAATGTTTCATTTTGTGGTTAGGAGAGTGCTTATGCATACAGGGATAGATGTCAGAAGGGATTGTTGGTAGAAATGTTTAATTTGGTGGTCTGTGACCTTCAGACTGCAGATGGGCTTGCTGGGTGAAATGTTTATTTTTTTCTGTAAGGGTAGTCCTTGTACATACAATAAGTAGACTGCAGAAGGGATTGTTGGGGGGAATGTTTTATTTGGTGGACAGGGGAGTGCTTGTGTGTACATGGATAGATTGTGAAAGGGATCATTGGTGAAATGTTTCATTTGGTGGTCAGGGGAGTGCTTTGCATACCTGGACAGAATGCAAATGGCATAATTTTGGAGAAATGTTTTATTTGGTGGGCAAAGGAGTGCTTTGCTTACCTGGACAGATTACAGAAGGGATCATTTTGGAGAAATGTTTCATTTGATAAGAAGAGCAGTGCTTGTGCACACCAAGACAGACAGTAGAATGAATTGTTTGGGGAAATATTTCAGGTGGTAGTCAAGAGATTGTATTTGCACACCTGCAGATGGGATCGCTGAGGCAAATGTTTTGGTTAGGGGACAGTGGAGTGATTGTGCACACCTAGACAGACTGTAGAAAGTATTACCAAGGGAAATGTTTAGCTGGTAGTTTTAGGAGTGTTTATGCATCCTTGTACAGACTGCAGAAGAGGTCACTGAAGAATATGTTTCATTTGGTGATCAGTGGAGTGCTTGACCATACACATACAGATAGTTGGGGGAAATGTTTTATTTTTTGGGCAGAGGAGTGCTTCTGCATACCTGGACAAACTGCAGCACAGACTGTTGGTGTAAATGTTTCTGTTGGTGGTCAGAGGAGTGTTTGTGCACACCTGGACTGCCTTCAGATGAGATCACTGAAAGAAATACTTCAGTTGGTGGTCAGAGGAGTACTTGCAAACACCCTGACAGACTGCAGAAGGCAGCGCTGGGGGGGGGGGGGGTCTGTTGATAGACAGGGAAGTACTTGTGCATAACTGGGCAGACTGCTGAAGAGATCACTGGGGAAAATGTTTCATTTGGTGGTCAGGGAAAAGACTGACCATATCTGGACAGACTGCTGAATGGACATTGGGGGGAAATATTTCATTTGGTTGTCAAGGGAGTTGTTGTGCATTCCTGGATGGAATGCTAAAGGTATCATTGGAGGAAATGTTTCATTTTGTGGTCAAGTGTTGAAGGGATTACCTGGTCAAGTGTTGAAGGGATTGTTGGGGGAAATGTTTCATTTGGCTGTTAGGGATGAGCTTGTGCACACCTGGACAGACTGTAGAAGGGATCAGGGGAAAATGTTTTATTTGGTGGTCATAGGAATGCTTGTGCATATGTACAGAGACTGCTAAAGGGAGCATTAGGGACATTTTTCATCTTGCAGTCAGAGGAGTACTTGTGCATACATGGACAGACTGGAAAAGGAGTCATTGTGAGAAATGTTTCATTTGGTGGTCAGCAGAGTGCTTCTGCATACATGGATGCAATTCTGATGGGATTGTTTGGGGAAATTAATTATTTGGTGATCAGAGAAGTGCTTTGTGCAAATGTGAAAAGACTGCTGAAGGGATCATTGGGGAAACATTTTAGTTGGTGATCAGCAGAGTGTTTGTACATACCAGTACAGACTGCAGAAAGCATCACTGGGGGAATTTGGTGGTCCAGTGAATGCTTCTGCATACCTGGAAAGACTGCTGAAGGGATCATTGGGAGAAACATTTCAGTTAGTGGTCAGCAGAGTGTTTGTGCATAGCTGTACAGACTGCAGAAAGGATCACTAGAGGAATTTGGCAGTCAGGTTCTGCATACCTGAATAGACTGATGAAGGGATCATTGGGGGAAATGTTTCATTTGGAGGTCAGGGAAGAGTTTGTGCATACATGGACAGACTGCTGAAGGGATCATTGGGGAAATGTTTCAGCTGGTGCTCAGGAGAATGTTTGTGCACACCTGGACTAGCTGCATATAGGATTACTATGGGAAATGCTTGAGGTGGTGCTCTGGAGAGTGCTTATACATACCTGAACACACTTCAAAAGGGATCACTTGGGGAAAGTGTTTCAGTTGGTAGTGAAGGAAGTGATTGTTCATACCAGGACAGACTGCAGTAGGGATCACTGGGAGAAATGTTTCATTTGTTGGTTATGGGAGTGCTTGTGGATATCTGGATGGACTGCAGAAAGAACGGCTGGGGGAAATGTTTCATGTGTTGGTCATGGAAGTGGTACAATCGGACGTATTAAAGAAGGAATTGTTGGTGGCAAAGTTTCATTTGGTGGTTAGAGCGGTGCTTGGGCATACATGGACAGACTGCAGAAGGGATCATTAGCTGCAGTATTTCATTTGGTGACCATAGGAGAGCTTCAACATACCTGGACAGGCTGCTGAAGGGATTACTCAGGAAATGTTTCAGTTTATTTATTTTTATTTATGTATTTATTGACATTTATTAACCGGGTTTGTCCAACTGGGCTTGTGGCCCATTTTCAGTAGAGACCCGAGGAGAAAAGCTCCAGTAATACATTTTAAAACAAGTACAATTTTAAATAATATTGATATAATAGCAGTTATAGCAAAATGATTCACATATGTTGGGATACATGCATAAAGTTAAAGTTGCATTAAAAAGAAGCTAAGTAACAATTTTACATTGATATAGTTCAATAGGTCAACAATTAACATTTTTTGTTTGTATAAAATTGTGCAAATGCATAGTAGACACATTGGAGAGAGAGGTGTAATGAGGTACTAAGTATGGTCCTTTTGAGGGTACATAAAGGGAAGGAAGACTAGGTAGGGTCACGGCAAGGGCAGGTTCTGGAATTGAAAAAAATAAGCTTTTAGTTCATTTTTAAAGTGTGAGGTGTGGGAGATTGAACGTAAGTCAAGGGGAAGTTTATTCCAAGCATGGGCAAGGTAGTGTTTGTAGAGTAGTTTGCCTACTAACCTTTTTGGGTGGTAGATATCAAGTAATTGTTGGTTAGAAGTACGGAGGGCCCGGGATGGGATGTAGATGGAGACTAAGGAAGATAGAGATGGACAGAAGGAGGGTTTATAAAGAATAGAGTGTAGCATATGAAATTCATAAGATAGCAGAACCTGGGGAAGTTCAAGCCATTGAAGAAAGTCTAAAGAAATGCAGTGGTGTGAGTTGTATGGGGAGTTAGTAATGAATCTGGCTATTTTATGGTAAGTCTGTTGCAGTTTGTTTAGAGTGGAGGCCTGGATACTGGTAAGAACTGGGGCGGCGTATAAGAGGGAGGGGAGGAGGAGTGCATGGCCCACGGTAAGTCTAGATTCAGGGGTTAGGAATTTTTTGTTCCGATATAGCAGACCTAGTTTCTGGTTTGTTTTTTTATACATTGGAGTATGTGTAGGTTGAACTTGAGTTTGTCATCGATAATGACCCCTAGGAGTTTTGTGTGGGTGTCAGGTTGGATATTTGTATTGTTAGAAGATGTAATAAAAAAGGAGGTTTTGTGATGTGAAAGAGAATGGGGAAGGAAAAGTATGAGTTTGGTCTTTTTGGGATTTAGGATCAATAGGTTGTGAGAGAGCCATTGTTCAGTGGATAGTAGGGCCTGTTGGGTCAGGGAGTGTAGTTCAGGAATGTTATTTGAGATGGATATAAGTGTGGAGTCGTCGGCATACTGAATAAGGGAGAATTCTTTGCATGAGGTGTAAAGATCATTGGTGAAGATGTTAAACAAAAGGGGTCCCAAGATGGAGCCTTGGGGAACACCAGTGGAGATGGGAAGGAAAGGTGAGGAGGATGAGAGCCATTTGACAGATTGTTCCCTGCCAGATAGTTAACTATTAAACCAGGCAAGTGCGGAGGGGGATAGGTGGAGATTTGCGAGTTTGGATAGTAGTAGAGGATGAGAGACAGTATCAAAGGCTTTGGAGAGATCTAGGAAGAGACAGGAAATTAATTTATTGTTGTCTAGGGCCTCTGCAATGATATGAGTGAAGGCGAGGAGGGCAGTGGTGGTGATGTGATGAGTACGAAATCCATGTTGGGTAGGGGTAAGTAAGTGGTGTGTGAAGAGGTGATTGAGAAGCTGTGAGTAAATAAATTTTTCTAATATCTTGGAGAGGTGGGGCAGAATGGCAATGGGTCGGTAGTTTGAGGGGTCAGTGGAGTTTCCACCTTTATGAAGAGGGATAGTGAAGAAAGATTTCCAAAGGGTGGGGACAGTTGATTCCAGAATAGATTGATTAATTAGTATAGATACAGGATAGGCAATTGAGTCAGCAGCAAGTTTGAGGAATGTAGGAGATAGATTGTCAGTGGAAGGAGAGCAAGGTTTTAGCTTGAGTAGTAGAGATTTGATGTAAGTAATGGGAACTGGCTCAAAAGAAAACAAAGTTGTGTTAGTGGGACTTGGAGAGGTGGGTGTCGAAGTAGAGTTTGGCTTAGAGGTTACCAGATTTTGGATGGAAGAGATAAAGTGTTTATTCAGGAGGGTAGCTGTAGATGGTCATTAGAGTGTTTGTGTACACCAGAACAGACTGTAGACAGGACTGCTGAGAAATATTTCAGCTGTTGGTCAGGGGAGTACTTCTGCTTACCTGGAAGTACTAGAGTAGGGATTGCTGGGGGAAATGTTGTAGTTGGCATTTGGGAAAGTGCTTGTGCACACATGGCAGACTAATGAAGGTATCATTGGAGGGGGTCATTTGGCAGTCAGAGGAGTGCTTTCAGTACAATGGACAAACTGCAGAATTTGATATTGGAGGAAATGTTTGATTTGGTCATCAGCAGAGCGCTTCTGCAGGGTCTATGTTAAATATTCGAACATCCAAAATGTCGAACGTTACATGGGCGAGACCAAATGTTAAACATTTGGATGTTCGAATATCACATAAAAAAAAAAAAAGAAAAACACACCTTAACAGTGTGAGCAGGGGGGCAAGCCCCCCTGCACCCCCCACACCCCCCCCCTACTTAAATATACCAACTGCAAGACCGCACTTCAGTGCAGAAAAGGGAAATTCTCCCTAGCTGCACTGTACGGCACCATTGAAAGTCAATCTTCGAACACTTGAAATTTCGAACGTTTCGTCTCGACCGTGTAACATTTGAAATTTTTAGCATTCAGAGACTTGACATAGACCCCTTCTGCATACCTGGACAGACTGCTGAAGGGGTCATTGAAGGAATCTTTCAATTGGTAGCCAGGGAGTATTAGTGTGTACAATGTACAGACTGCAGAAAGAGTTGTTGTGGGAAATGTTTCATTTTGTGGTCAGGGGAGAGATCCATGGAGAGATCATAGAAGGGGTACCTGGGGAAATGTTTAATTTGGTGATGGGGAGAGCTTGTGCATGACAGACTGCAAAGAGAGTCATTGTGAGAAATGTTTCATTTGTTGGATAGGAGATTGCTTGGGTATGCATGGGCAGGCTCCAGAAGGGATCACTCGGAAAAACATTTCATTTTGTGCTGAGGGGAGTGCTTATACATACATGGACAGACGTTTCATTTTATGGTCAGAGGACTTCTTGTGTGCACATGGACAGAATGCAGAAAGGAACAGGTTTCATTTGGTGGGCAGATGAATGCTTATGTATACCTGGACAGACTGTAGAATGGATTGTTTGGAGCAATGTTTCAGGTGGTATTCAGGTAACTGTTTTCTCACACCTGGTATGCAGATGGGAATCGCTGAGGAAAATGTTTTGGTTATGGGTCAGGGAAGTGCTTGTGCATACCTAGACAGACAGCAGGTGTTCCTGGGGGAAATGTTTCAGATGGTGGTCACAGGAGTGTTTGTGCATACTTGTACAGACTGCAGAATGGATCTTTGGAGGAATGTTTTGTTTGGTGGTCAGGTGAGTACTTATGCATACCTGGACACAGAGCTGAAGGGATCATTGGGGTAAATGTTTCATTTGGTCATTAGGGGGGAACTTGAGCATACCTGGAAAAAATGCTGAAGAGATCACTGGGGAACATGTATCATTTGGTGGTCAGCAAAGTGCTTGTGTAAACCTGGACAGACTGTAGAAGGGATCACTGGGGAAGTCTTTCATTTGCTGGTCAGAGGAGTAATTATGCTTACCTGAACAAGCTGCAGAAGGGATCGCTGAGTGAAATGTTTCATTTGGTGGTAAGTGAAGTGCTTGTGTGTACATGGATGGGCTGCAAAAGGGCTCCTTTGGTAAATATTCCAATTAGCGATCAGAGGATTCTTGTGAATACATGTCAGAAGGCATCATTCAAGAAAATGTTTCATTTGGTAGTTAGAGCAGCATTTGTTCATACTAGAATAGACTGCAGAAGGGCTCACTGGGGGAAATATTTCATTTGTTTGCCAGGGAGGAGGTTGTGCATACCTTGACAGTCTGCTGAAGAAATCATTGGGGAAAATTTTTCATTTGGTGGTTAGGAGAGTGCTTGTGCATACATGGAAGGACTGCATAAGGGATCACTGGAAGAAATGTTTCATTTGTTGGTCATGGGAGTGCTGGTGCACAATGTTTTACATTCCAGAAGGTAACATTGGGGGAGATGTTTCATTTGGTGTTTAGAGTAGTGTTTTTGCATATATGGATGGACACCAGAAGGAATTGTTGTGAGAAGTGTTTCACTTGATGATCATTTGTGAGCTTCAGCATACCTGGACAGACTGCTGAAGGGGTTGTTGGTGAAATGTATCAGTTGGTGGTCAGTAGAGTTTTTGTGCATACCTGGACAGACTATAGACAGGACTGCTAAGCAAATATTTCACTTGGTGGCCAGGGGAGTGCTTCTGCATATCTGGATAGTCTACAGACAGGATTGTTGGGGGAAATGTTGTAGTTGGCAGTTGGGAGGTTCTTGTTTATACCTGGAGAGACTGCTGAAGGGACTGTTGGAGGAAATGTTTCATTGGTGGTCAGGGTAGTGCCTTCAGTATAATGGGCAAACAGCAGAAGTTGTCATTAGAGGGGAGTGTTTCTGCATACATGGACAGACTAATGACAGGATCACTGCGGGAAAGTTTCAATTGGTGGTCAGGGGAGTACTAGTGTGTACAATGTACATACTGTAGAAAGGGCTGTTGGGGGAACTATTTTATTTCCTGGTCAGGGAAGTGTTTGTATAGATGTGGATAGACCACAGAAGAGGTCCTTGGCAAAATGTTTCATTTGGTAATGGGGAGAAATTGTGCATACATGAACAAACTGCAAAAAGGGTCATTGTGAGAAATGTTTCATTTATTGGATAGGGGATTGCTTGAATGTACATGGGCAGATGCCAGAAGGGATAACTGGGAAAAACTTTTCATTTTATGCTCAGGGGAGTTTTTGTGTGTAGATGGACAGACTGCAAAAAAGGTCGTTGTGGTAAATGTTTCATTTGTTGGTCAGGGGAGTGGTTGTGTGTACTAGATCAGACTGAATAGTGGATTGCTGTTCATTTGGTTGTCAGAGGAGTGGTTGTGCATACCTGAACAGACCATTGAAGGAATCCTTGGGGCAAATGTTTCATTTGGTGGTCAGGAGAGTGATTTTCCATACATGGATGGACTGCTGAAGGGATCATTGTGGGAGATGTTTCAGTTGATGGTCAGGAAAGTGCTGTGCACACCTGGACAGACAGCAGAAGGGATCACTGGGATCAGTTTCAGTTGACAGTCAGGGAAGTCCTTTTGCATAGCTGGACAGACTGCAGTATCTGCAAGTACAGAAAAGAAATATGCAGTAAACAAACATGATTAGCTTAACAGAATGTACTTGTGTGAGACAAAAAGTATTACACTTCTGAATGTTTTTGTAACAGATTGCATTAAAAATAGAGGCTTGTTGAAATATCATAAACAGTTGAATGTATGCAGACATTCAAGTGAATAAACCTGCTAAAGGAAAATGACTAACACAGCAGAAAAAGTAGAGACCATCCAATCAATGAAAGAACATTCCAGTCTGCTGAGAAACTGCTTTTCTCTGGATGAGATAAGGATGCACACAATACATGAAAAGAATGTTTCATCAAGGACAAAGTTTGAAACTGGATAAAAGTGACTGTGAAAGGCTATCTGGTGGGCATTTTGCAAATTGAGTCATCCAAGGAAGAGCAGTGTATCTAACAGTAATTTTGTTCTAAAGAAAATGTTATAATCTCAACAGTAGTGCTTGGTTGACTTGTTTCAATAAACCTGTCAGTATACAAATATACAGTTGACCAGTATTTTAGTCTGCGTAACCTGTTGTTAATTCAAATTAACAGGAACATTTCATTTTGTTATCAGGGAAGAGCTTGTGCATACATTGACAGACTGCTGAAGTAATCATTGGTGTAAATGTTTCCTTTGGTAGTTAAGGGAATGCTTGTACATACCAGGATGGACTGCAGAAAGGATCTCTGTAGGAAACATTTAAGTTGGTGATCAGGGTAGTGCTTGTGCTCACCTGGAGACACTGCAGAAGGTATTGCTGGAGAACTGTTCCATTTGTTGGTCAGAGGAGTGCTTGTACATATGTGGACAGACCACAGAAGGGAGTCCTTGGGGAAATGTTTCATTTGGTGACTGGAGAACTTGTGTATACATGGACAGACTGCAAAAAGGGTCATTGTAGTAAATAACATTTATTTATTTGTTAAACACTTTAACAAATATTTCGCTGAAAGCATTATTTCCCTAACCAAAAATAATCTACCCAATCTACCACAGACACCCACACCATCCAATAATAATAGCACCACATTGACTTTCCACCCCATCTCCACAAAACATATAAAAAACTCCTAAAGAACTCAAACCTACCACAATAGCAGTTGATAACCTACCAAATGAATTTCTAAAAATAGCAGCAGAAACAATTTCCTATCCTGTATCAATACTCATTAACCACTCCATTGTGGAACAATATGTTTCAATCATCTGAAAATATTACATATAATACCACTAATTAAAGGTGGTAAATCAACTATACTTACAAATTATAGACCCACTGCTATTCTCTCACCAGTATCCAAACATTTAGAATGATGCATTCATTCTCATCTTCTGCAGTATCTCATCACCAATAATCTACTTCCCAAATTCCAACATGGTTTAAGGCCTCATCACAGTACCACAACTGCCCTCCTCAGCTTCACTAATACCATCAATCAACATACCAACAAAGGGAAAATAGTGTCGTCTGTCTTTATAGATATGTCCAAGGACTCTGATACTGTCTCCCACCTCAAACTAATTAGTACACTCTTCAACCTTAATCTCAGCTCCTCGGCACTCAAATGGTTTCAAAGTTGCCTAACAGGTCATAAACAAGTAGCAAAATGGCTCCAAGATGTAGCTCCCTTACTCCCAGTCACAGTTGGAGTCCATTAGGGGTCCATCCTTGAGCCTCTTTTGTTTAATATATTTACTAGTGATCTCAATACTGCCACCCCCCCCCCACCCCCCAGCTTCCACAATCCGATATGCAGATGATTCTACACTTATATGCATGGTACCTACCATGCAACAGCTCCAAGAGATAACACAAAAGTCCTTCACCCAGATTGTATGATGGTTAACCAACTTTAACAAGTTGCAACTTTAACAAGTTTATATACTTAACCCCAATAAAACTAAACTCATGATCTTTCATCCTACCAGACACTCACACCATACATCCACCTTTTACTTCACTGCTAGTAACAATACTATAATTATTCCTGATCCATAAACAAAATTACTGGGAGTTACAATAGAAAATAAACTATCTTTTGATCTTCACATATCACAAACTACTAAAAAATACACAAAATGGGTACATTATACAGAAATAAAAAAATCCTTGCAGAATCCATCAGGGTAGCCATAGCCAGAACCCACCTCCTATCTAAATTCCTCTATGTCTCTCCTATACTCACCAATCTTAAAAAGATAAACCTAAACAACTTAGAAACATGTTATAACAAAATAGCAAAATTTGCAACAAATACTGCACAGGTCCAACCATTGTCAAGCCTTAAAAACTATCCTGGCTAGAACTGCCACAACTGTTAGCCTTCAATCAGTTAACCATGGCCCTTAAACTAATTTACTAACCAGAGAAAACCTTAGCTCTCTTAAACATTTTACAACCCTACTCTAATAAGTGTAACCTTTGCTCAACAAACAAACTACTACTACAGGTCTATAAAGCCACAAACACTGAAGGCAAATGTCTATATTCCTCCCAAGTAGCAAAAACCTGGAACACACTTCCTCTCACTATTAGAACCACTTCTAACCTCACTCAATTTAAGAAACTACTGAAAATGCACTAACAGACTTTGGCTCTGCTCATGTAACACTCCAGGCTGAGTGGCTCCAAACTCCATCAATTATCCTCCCCATCTATCCCTAGCCCTGTATAATAACTAAGTAAAGTCCTACTACCTACACCTATGGCTCCAAAACATTCACTTCTGAATTCCCTCTCTCCCTAATTCCTTCTTCTCTCCCCCTTTTCTATAGCTACTATATAGGCATTAACCATAAACATAACTTGCCTATACTAACTCTTTGCTTTTGTATCCATACTGTCTGCTTCTACTGCTTACTCTATTATCAACTAGAAACCAGATCTATAATTATGTATTTTTATAGCTTATCTTGCACTATACTTTGTCTAGCTTCAATACTATAAAAAATGTATATACTTTGTAACTATTTCAACAATTTGTGTATTAAAATGTTTTAATATTATGTTTTACCACTTATACCATTAAATCTATGACATGTCCTTCCTGATTGTTAAGAAAAACTTGTGGTATGTCTTGTATTAATTGTTTCTTTGTGGAGCTTTTCTCCCCGGCCCTCTGCTGAAAAATGGGTCACAGCCCAGTCGGACCTTCTTGGTAAACAGATGTAAAATAAATAAATAAATAATAAATGTTTCGTTTCTTGGTCAGGGAAGTGCTTGTGTGTACTTCAACAGACTGCAGAAGGGATCACTGGGGAAAACATTTAATTTGGTGGTCAGGTGACTTCTTGTGCATACATGGACAGACTGCAGAAGAGAATATTTGGAGAGGTTTCATTTGGTGGGCAGACGAGTGCTTGTCCATACCTGGACAGACTGTAGAATAGATTGTTTGGGGAAATGTTTTATGTGGTAGGCAGGAGCTTTTTCACACCTGGGATGCAGATGGGAATTGCTGATGGAAATATTTCAGTTTGTGGTCAGGGAAGTGCTTGTGCATACCTGGACAGACTTCAGAAGGTATTGTTAGGAGAAATGTTTCAGTTTATGGTCAAAGAAGTGTTTGTGCATACTTGTTCAGAATGCAGAAGGGATCTCTGGGGGAAATGTTTTGTTTGGTGGCCAGGTGAGTACTTGTGTATACCTGGACCCAGAGCTGAAGGGATCATGGGAGAAGTGTTTAATTTGCTGGTCAAGGAAGTAATTATGCATACTTGGAAAGACTACAAAAGGGATTGTTTGGTGAAATGTTTCATTTGGTGGTCAGGGGAGTGCCTGTGTATACCTGGACAGACTGCAGACAGGTTTGTCTGGGGGTAAATGTTTCAATCTGTGGTCAGCAGAGTACTTGTGTGCACACAGATAGACCGCAGAATAAATCATTTAGAAAATGTTTACTTGTAATTAGGGGAGTTTTGTGTGCACATGTACAGAATGTATAATGGTCATTGTGGTAAATGTTCATTTATTCATCAGGGGAGTGCTTATGCATACATGGACAGACAATAGAAGGGATTGCTAGGGAAAATGTTTAATTTGGTGGTCAGGGGAGTTCTTGTGCATACATAGGCTGTAGCAGGTATCGAGGAACTTTTTCATTTGGTATTCAGTTGTGCATACATGGATAGACTGCAGAAGGAATCATTGGGGAAAACATTTCATTTGGTGGTCATGGGAATGCTTGCTCATATGTGGACCAATTAATGAAAAGATCACTGGGGAAATGTCTAATTTTCTGCTCAGGTCAGTGCTTGTGCATACCTTGACAGACTACAGAAGAGATCACTAGGGGAAAAGTTTCATTTGGTGACTGGGAGAGTGCTTGTGCATATTTGGACATACTGAAGGCTGGATCACTGGGTGAAATGTTTCATTTTGTTGTCAAGGGAGTACTTGTATGTACAATGTCCAGCCTGCAGAAGGGGTCGTTGGGAGAAATGTGTCATTTGTGGTCATGGAAGTTCCTGTTTGTACATGGACAGACTGTGAAAGGTATGGTTGTTGAAAATGTTTCATTTGGTGGTCAGGACAGTGCTTGTGCATACCTGGACAGACTGATGACTGGACAACTGAATGAAAATTTTCATTTTGTTGTCTAGGGAGTACTTGTATGTACAATGTCCAGACTGCACAAAGGGTTATTGGGAGAAATGTTTCATTTGGTGGTCAAGGAAATGCTTATGCATACAGACTACATAAGGGATTACTGGGGAAATTGTTTCATTTGTTGGGCAAAGTAGTGCTTGTGCATGCTTGGACAGACAGTAGAAGGGATCATTTGGAGAAATGTTTCAGTTGGTAGTCAGGAGGCTACTTGTGCACACCTGGACAGACTGTATATGGGATCGCTGAGGGAATTTTTCAGTTAATGGTCAGGGGAGTGCTTGTGCATACCTGGACATACTGCACAGGGTATCATTGTGGGAAATGTCCAAGTTGGTGGTCAAAAGAGTGTTTTTGCATACCTGTATAGACTGCAGAAGGGATCACTGGGAGTAATGTTTCATTTGGTGGTCAGGAGAGTGCTTATGCATACCTGGACAGACTGCTGAAGGGATCGTTCAGGGAAATGTTTTATTTGTTGTCAAAAGAGTGCCTGTGAATACCAAGACCAAGTGCTGAAGGAATCCTTGGGGAAAACATTTCATTTGATGGTTAGGAGAGAGTTTATGCATACCAGGAGGGACTGCTGAAGGGGTCCCTTTGGGAAATGTTCCAGTGGTCAGGGGAGTGACTGTACACACTTGGGCAGACTACAGAAGGGATCGTTGGGGAAATGATTCCTTTTGTTGTCGGCAGAGTACCTGTCTGTATACAGAGAGACAGCAGAAGTGGTAATTCTGGAAATGTTTCATTTGGTGATTAGGGGAATATTTGTGTGTACATGGACAGACTGCAAAATGGTGGGAAATCTTTCATTCGTTGGTCAAGGTTAGTGCTTGTGCATACACAGACAAACTGAAGGAGGGATCACTGGGGAAAATATTTCATTTCATGGAAAGGAGAGTCCTTGTGCATATATGGATGGATTACATAAGGGATTGTGGGAGGAAATGTTTCATTTGATGGCCAGGCAAGTGCTTGGGCATACATCGACAGACCACAGATGAGGTAGTTGTGGAAAAGGTTTTATTTGGTTGTCAGGGGAATGCGTGTCTATATGTGGATAGACTAATGATGCTATCATTGGGGGAAATGTTTCATTAGGCGGCCAGGGCAGAGCTTGTGCATACCTGGGCAGACTGGAGAATGGATCACTTGAGGAAATGTTTCATTTGACTATCAGGGGAGTGGTTGTGCATACCTGGGCAGAATACTGAAGGGATTTTTCAGGAAAATGTTTCACTTATTGATCAGACTAGTGCTTGTGCATACATGGACAGACTGCAAGGGATCATTGGGGAAAATATTTCATTTGGTGGTCAGGGGAGTGCTTGTGCCTTCATGCACAGACCTCAGAATGGATTGTCAGGGGAAATGTTTCATTTGGTAGTCAGTGGAGTGATTCTCCATACATGGCTGGACTACTGAAGGCATTGTTGTGTGAGATGTTTCAGTTGATGGTCAGGGAAGTGCTGCGCACACCTGGACAAACTGCAGAGGTGATCACCATAGGAAATTCTTCAGATAGAGGTCAAGGAAGTGGCTGTGCATAGCTGGACAAATAGCAGAATGTATCACTGGGAGAAATGTTTCAGTTGGTAGTCAAGGGAGTCCTTTTGCATACCTGTACAGCTGCAGAAGGGTTTGCTGGAGGAAGTGTTTCCTTTGGTGGTCAGGAGAATGCTTGTGCATTCCTGGACAAAGTGCAAAAAGGATCTCTAGAGAGAATGTTTCATTTGGTGATCAGGGAAGTGCTTGTACATACCTGGACATATTTCAGATGAGATTGTTGGGGGGAAATGTTTCATTTGTTGGTCTGGGGAGTATTTTGAGTACACAACAATAAGAGCACCAAAGTTGCGAGTCCTCAGTATCAGTTTAATGAATAAAATAAATGTTGAGCGCTTTCATCAAAAAGTTTGACTTCTTCAGAACAAAGAAAACAATTCACAAAACAAGTTTAAATATACAATGCTGCTTGACTATTGGTTCAACTCTAACCACTACTATCAAAGAATGCTTTCAATTCATGAATATTGATAAGAGAAATCCAAATGCTTAAAAGGGGACAGTTTTTACAAAAAATAAAATCATGTTATTAAACAATCCTTTTGAATAAGGAATAATTTTTTTATATATACAAGTATTGTTGTTATTATCGACCCTAACTCTAAAACATACATTCACTTTTATATCTAAAATGTAAAACCCTTTAGTTGCATATAAATACTAATGTTACTATAAACATATAAACTTCTGTGAACTGCATTTTTTAAAAAGAACATATGTATAAATATTAATAAAATTACATAAAAATGTATAAAAAAGAAGAATTTTCAACATGTGTGTTGTTTCAATAGGTACTATAAATTATAACACTATTATACTTGTTCTGCCTTCTCTTTTAAAATGGGCAGTATAGTCAAATGCTCATTTAATCCTGGTGGAAAATCTGCAGCTAATCTTAACTGCCATAACAGTTCTTTTTTATTTAAAACATTTTGCCAGTCACCCCCTCTAACTTCCACATGTACAAAATCAAGAATGGCAAATTTAAAACCTGCAAAATTAGTACATGACATACTATGCTTGTATAAAGCATTAGTCTCCTTTTTGTTTCTTATGTCATATAAATGTTCATATATCCTGGTCTTGAATAGCCTCTCTGTCTTTCCTACATAAAATGAAGGACAAGTTTTACACTTGGCTATGTATACCAGTTTACTAGAAGAACAGTTACCACTTTTTAAAAAAATATAACTTTTATTCTGATTGTCAATTCTAATGGAACTGTATTGTAAAATATATGTACAATAAGAACATCTACCACAAGATTTACTTCCACCCATTTTCTCATGTATACTTTGGCTATTGTTACCCTTCTCTAATATTGATTTTAAATTGGGTCCTACTTTTCTAGAAAATAAAGGTCTATCACCCAACAAACAAAATACTTCACTATTAGTTTTAAAAATGTTCCAGTTTTTCATTAATATTCCCTTAATGTGAGAATACAAAGGGCTGTACTGTATCACACATGATTGTTGAAAATCAATTTGTTTTTTTACTTCAGAACTAATTAATAAATTATTAGTAGATTTAAACTCTTTGCCAAGTAAAGGCGTATATTTTTTATCCCATTCATCTAGAACATCTGCAAGTATAGGATCTATAAACTCACCAGGGTAACCTCTTTCTAGGAACATGTCCTTCAAAAATTCAAACTCCCTAATCACATCACTTTTTAAGGATGTCATCCTGGCAATTCTAATAGCCTGACCTTTGATAATGCTTTTTTTCTGAAAAATAGGGTGATGACTGTTAAAATGTAGGTAACTGTTACAAAAAGTATTCTTACGGTAGATTCTGGAAATATATTTGTCTTGAGCTTTAATTATCTTGGTATCCAAAAAGTTGATCTCGTGCTCATGAAATTCAAAGGTAAATTTTAAAAAATCAGTAGTTTCATTTAAATATTGGATAAATGGGGTTATGGTATCTGAACTCCCTTTCCATAAAATAAATATATCATCCAAGAATCTACCGTAAAATAATATATTGGACGAAAAGAACTCACTTTGAAAAACATATTTCTTTTCCCACCCTAATAGAACCAAATTTGCATATAAAGGAGTGCAAGCTGCTCCCATAGCAACTCCTTTTAGTTGTTACAAATATTCCCCCTCAAAATATATGTAATTATTTTCCAATATAATGGGCAGACCACAGAATCTGTGATTTTTGCGAAATGTTTCATTTATTTTTCAGGGAACTGCTTGTGTATACCTGGATGGAATGCTTGCATGATTGTTCTGGGAAGTGACTCCTTTGGTGGTCAGGGGATTGGTTGTGCATACCTGGACAGACGTCTGAATAGATCATTGGGGGAAATGTTTCATTTGGTGGTGCGGAGAGTGTTTTTGCATTCCTGGAAAGACCACAGAAGGAATCATTGGCGAAATATTTCATTTTGTGGTCAGTTGAGTACGTGTGTGTAAACGGATAGATCACAGAAGTGTTTATTCAGGAAATGTTTAATTTGGTGATTAGAGGAGTTTTTGTGCATAAATGGACAGACTGCAAAATAGTCATTGTGGTAAATGCTTCATTTGTTGGTCAGAGGTATGCTTTTACATGCGCAGACAGACAGCAGAACTGATTGCTGGAGAAAATGTTTCATTTGGTGGTCAGGGGGGTTCTTGTGCATTCATGAACAGGCAGTAGAAGGGAGGTTTTGGGGATTTTTTTTCATTTGATGTTTAGGAGAGTGCTTGTGCATATGTGGATGAACTTCAGAAGAGATCATTAGGGAAAATGCTTCATTTACTGGTCAGAGGAATATTTGTTCATACACGGATAGAGTAATGAAAAGATCATTGGGAAAATGTCTAATTTTCTGGTCAAGTCAGTGCTTATGCATATCATGACAGAGTGCAAAAAGGATCACTAGGGAAAATGTTTCATTTGGTAGTCAGAAGAGTGCTTATGTATACATGGACAGACTGAAGGATTGACCATTATGAGAAATGTTTCATTTTATTTTCAAGGGAGTACTTGTATATACAATGTCCATACAGAAGAAGGGGTTGTTGGGGGAAATGTTTCATTTGGTGGTCAGGTGATTTCTTGTGCATACCTAGACAGACTTCCAAAGGGATCATTAATGAAAATATTTCATTTGCGGTCAAGAGTATGCCTGTCCATACCTGACCACAAAGCTGAAGGGATCGTTGGGGGAAATGTTTCATTTGGTCATTAGGGGAGAATTTCTGCATACCTGAATAAACTGCCGAAGGGATTGCTGAGGTCAATGTATCATTTGGTGGTCAAGGGAGTGCTTGTGCATACCTGGACATACTGCAGAGGGTATAACTGGGGGAAATGTTTCATTTCGTGGTCAGGGGAGTGTTGCTATATACCTGTACAAACTGCAGAAGAAATTGCTTGTGGAAATGTTTAATTTGGTGGTCAGGGCAGTGCTTGTCCATACATGGACAGGCTGTGGGAGGGACTGTTGCAGAAAATGTTTAATTTTGGTTGAGTTCTTGTGCATATATGGACAGGCTGTAGGAGGGATCACTGGGAAAATGTTTAATTTGGTGGTCAAGGAAGTATTTTGAGTACAATGGACAGTCATTTTTGGAAAATGTTTCATTTAATTTTCAGGTGAGGGCTTATGCATACCTGGACAGACTGCTGAATGTATAATTTGGGAAATGTTTCATTTGGTGCTTAGAAGAGTGTTTGCATGTAACTGAACAGACAGCAGGTGGGCTCATTGGGGAAACTTTTAATTTGGTGGTCAGAGGAGTGCTTGTGCATACCTGGACATACTGCAGAGGGTATCACTGGGGGAAATGTTTAGGCTGATTGTCAGAGGAGTGTTTGTGCATACCTGTACAGACTGCAGAAGGCCTTGCTAGGACAAATGTTTTGTTTGGTGCTCAGGTGAACATTTGTGCATGCCTGTACAGACTGCTGAAGAGATTGTTGAGGGAAACATTTTATTAGATGGTTAACAGAGAGCTTTTGCATACCTGGAGGGACTGCTGAAGGGATCCCTGGGGAAAATGTTCTATTTAGTGGTCAGGGGAGTGATTCTGTATTCCTGGACAGACTTGCAGAAGGGATCACTGGGGAAACATTTCATTTTGTGGTCAGCGGAGAAATTGTGTGTACA
The DNA here is from genome assembly GCF_019279795.1 of Protopterus annectens. Lineage (NCBI taxonomy): Eukaryota > Metazoa > Chordata > Ceratodontiformes > Protopteridae > Protopterus > Protopterus annectens. The sequence continues at coordinate 770,999,984 of NC_056746.1, read as the reverse complement.
CGGATTGACCACAGAAGTGGTCATTTTGGAAATGTTTAATTTGGCAATTAGAGGAGTTTTTGTGCATATATGGACAAACTGCAAAATGGTCATTTTGGTAAGTGTTTCATTTGTTGGTCAGGGTAGTGCTTGTATATACATCATCCAGCAGAAGGGATTGTTAGGGGGAAATGTTTCACTTGATGCTCATGGGATTTCTTGTGCATAGATGGACAGGCTGTAGAAGGAATTGTTGGGGAAATTTTTCATTTGGTGTTCAGGGGAGTGCTTGTGCATACATGGAATGAACTTCAGAAGGGATCACTGTGGAAAATGTTTCATTTGCTGATCAGAGATGTGCTTGTGCATACCTATACAAACTAATGAAAAGATCATTGAGGAAATTTTTTTTTTTCTGGGCAGGTCAGTGTCTGTGCCTACCTTGACAGACTGCAGAAGGGATGGCTAGGGGAATTGGTTCATTTTGTGGTCAGAAGAGAGTTTGTGAATACCTGGACAGACTAAAGGCTGGATCATTGGGTAAAATATTTCATTTTGTTGTCAGGGGAGTACTTGTACGTACAATGTCCTGACTGCAGAAGGGGTTGTTGGGGGAAATGTTTCATTTCATGGTCAGTGACATGCTTGTGTGTATATGGAAAAACTGTGAAAGGGATTGTTGGGGAAAATGTTTCATTTGGTGGTCAGGTGAGTGCTTGTACATACCTAGACATACTGCTGAAGGGATCACTGGGGGAAATGTTTCATCTCATGGTCAGGGGTGCTTGTTCATACATAGAGAGGCTGCAGAAGGGATACTTGGGGAAAAGTTTAATTTGGTGGTCAGGTGAGTGCTTGTGCATACCTAGATAGATTGCTGAAGGAATCACTGGGGGAAATGTTTCATCTGATGGTCAGGGGACTACTTGTGCATACCTGAAAGTGCTGAAAGTATCATTGGGAGAAATGTTTCATCTGGTAGTCAGGAGAGTATTTGTGCATACCTGGACAGACTGCTGAATGGTCTTGTTTCATTTGATGGTCAGGGAAGACCTTGTGCATACCTGCACAAACTGCTGAAGTTATCTTTGGGGAAATGTTTCAATTGGTGGTTAGGGCTTGTGCATACCTGGATATACGGCAGAAGGGATCACTGGGGAAATGTTTTATTTGCTGGTCAGGGGAGTGCTTGTGCACACCTGGACAAACTGCAGAAGGGATTGTTGGGGAAAATGTTTCATTTGCTGGCCAAGGAGAGCTTGTACATAAATGGATGGACTGCAGAAGTCATTGGGGAAATTTTTAATTTGCTGATCAGGGTAGTGCTTGTGCTTTCATGGACAGACTGCAGAAGGGATCGTTGAGAGAAATGTTTCATTTGGTGGTCAGGGGAGTGCATCTGCACACATGGACACACTGCAGAAGGGATCATTGGGGAAATGTCCTGTCTGATATCAGTGGGCTTCTCATGCATACATGGGCAGGCTACAGAAGGGATCGGTGGGGAAAATAACTCAGCTGGTGTCAGTATAGCTCTAATTCATACATGGGCAGGCCACAGAAGGGATTAATGGAGAAATGTCTCATCTGATGTCAATGGAGTGCTCATGGATACAAAAGTGATTGTCATGGGAAATGTCTCATCCAATGTCAGTGGGGTGCTTGTTCAAGCAAGTGCAGGCTGCACTAGGGATCACTGAGAAAATTTGTTATTTGGTGCCAGGGAAGTGTTTATACATGTTGAAGGGAATGTGGAATTGCAGGATTACTGTGACTTATGTGAAGCAACTTGGAATACTTTAATTTGTGGCTACTGTTTCCATAAAACAAATCTGAAATACAATTCATGACTGTCATTTTTAAGTATAATAGGTCAGTGGGGATATATATGTGTGTGAATGAGAGGGAGGATAGAGGAATGGTGAGGATGCAGGGAGTAGAGTTGGTGAAGGTGGATGAGTTTAAATACTTAGGATCAACAGTTCAGAGTAATGGTGAGTATGGAAGAGAGGTGAAGAAGAGAGTACAGGCAGGGTGGAGTGGGTAGAGGAGTTTCAGGAGTGATTTGTGACAGACGGGTACTAGTAAGAGCAAAAGGAAAGGTCTACAAGAGGGCAGTGAAACCAGATATATTACATGGGTTGGAGGCGGTGGCATTGACAAAATGGCAGGATTCAGAGCTGGAGGTGGCACTGTTAAAGGTGTTAAGATTTGCATTGGGTGTGATGAGGATGGACAGGATTAGGAATCAGTATATTAGAGGGTTAGCTCAGGTTGGATGGTTTGGAGACAAAGCCAGAGAGGCAAGATTGCATTGGTTTGGACATGTGCTGATGTGGGATGCTGAGTATATTGGGAACAGGATGCTAAGGATGGAGCTGCCAGGTAAGAGAAAAAGATGAAGGCCTAAGATAAGGTTTATGGATGTGGTGGGAGAGAATATGCAGGTGGTTGGTGTGACAGAGTAAGTTGGGGAGGACAGGAGGAAACGGAAACAGATGATCGGCTGTGGCAACCCCTAACTGGAATAGCCAAAAGAAGAAGAAGCACAGCGTGGATGGCTATTGTCTGTAGAAAGCAATTCATTCACTTGTTTTTCTCATTTTAAACATTCACTCTCTGTTCATTTGCAAGATTAACATGATTTCTGTGAAACAACCTGGAATACTTTTAATGTGCAGTTATTGTTTTTTTAGAAGTTCAAAACTATAAAACTGAATACACAGCCAGTGTTTGTTTTTTTTGTAAAGTTCACACAACAGTGGGCTGGAGCTGTCTCTTGAAAGTAACTGACGTCTTGTTCTTTGCTTAGTTTAACCACTGCACAAAAGACCAGGTAAAACTAATGTTCATTATACATACCCATCTATCCTCAACCCCTTTTCCCATTTTGCATATATGCACATACATTTTATGTACATACATAGGTACATATTTTCATTGTCCTCGCGATGGAAGAATGACACTGTGAGGCCCATCACCAAATTCTCCCAGCTCGACAGTGCCAAAGACTTCATACTATCTCCATCCTTCCAAACTCAGTTTTGAATGCTAAACATAGAGTGACCACTGACTATAACCTCTGTAACCATTTCAAAGCAATTTACTATGTTAAGGAGACAGGACCTGCCCCTCACAAAACAAAATTGGGTTGAGACTATTTATTTATGTATTTACATTTGATAACTGGGTAGTGTCTGACTGGGCCAGAAGACCATTTTCAGGGGAGACCCGGGAAGAAAAGCTCCAAGGAAGATTACATAGTTATACATTTGTACATATGGCAATTACAATAGGAGTTCAAACGCAAGTTCCTTGACACTGTATCTAAAAGCATATAGCAATGGTAGTACAATAAGCTTATACTATTCATACAGACAAAATAAAAATATATATTTGGTTTTTTTTTCAAGATAAAAATATAACAAACTAAAGCTAATATATATTAATTTTTTGTTTTTGTTTTTTTTTTTTTCAGGATAAAAATATCACAAACTGAAGCTAAGAAGGCTCAGTCGCCAAAAGATATTGACAATGGGTGGTGGACAGAAGGAAGTTAGACAGTAAGGGCTTAAATTAGCTAGCCTGGTGGAGAACATGAGCAAGGCTTATGTTTGGTGAAATATTCTTTTAGGGACTGTTTAAATGAATGTGTATCATTGATAGACAGAATATGCTGAGGTAGAGAATTCCAGTGTTTGGCAATGATATGCAAGTATAAGAAGATGTTGTGAGAGTTCTGGGTTTTGTTAACCTTCAACAATACTTTATCAGTAGACCTAAGAGATTTTAGGTTACTGTAGGGTTGGACAAGGTCAGATAGAACTGGGCAGTTGTTAGCTTTCTATAAGACTGTATGGGCAGTTAGTACCCGAGTCAGAGTAAGCAGACGAGAGAGCTCTAAGCAGTTCAGCTGGAGGAGGGCAGTGTAATGGTGAGATCTTTGAGACTGATTAGTGGCAAATTTGGCTGTTTTGTTATAGCAAGATTCAATGCTATTCAGTTTAGATTTGCAAAGATTGGTAAATATTTTTCAACTGTAAAGCAGGGAAGATAAGAGATGGGTTCTGGCTGTTGCGAGTCTGGCATGGTCAGTAAGATACGATTTAGCCCTATAGAGAGAGCCCAGTTTGATATGGACCTTTTTAATTGTTAGTGCAAGGTGTTTGTCAACCTTAAGTCCACTATCAATTGTGACACCAAGAAGTTCTGTATGTTCAACGGGTTCTATTTTTGTGCCATTAGAGGAGGAAATAGAGATAGGTGGTTGGTTGGTTGTTGTTAAGGTATTATAGAAGACCATAAGCTTAGTTTTATTGGGGTTATGTATAAGGTGATGGGCTGTTAAGTAGTTTTCAATATTGTGGAGGGCTGCCTGAGGTTTTTTCTTGGAGTTCCTTGATAGAGGGGGCAGGGTTGATTAGGGAAGCATCGTCAGCATATTGCATGATTGAGGCTGGATTTGCTGAGGAGTTTAGGTCATTGGTAAAAATTATGAATAAAAGTAGGCCAAGGATAGATCCTTGTGAGACTCCTACACATATAAGGAGCTTGGGGGAGAGTTTATTGTCTCATAAAGTGGCTTATTTCCTATCTGACAGGTAGCTATGAAACCAGCTTAGGGCTTCAGAGCTGCAGTAGTAGAAGGCCAGTTTATTGAGAAGTATTTGATGAAATACAGTGTCATATGCTTTTGACATATCTAGGAATGTAGCAGAAGCTAGGTGTTTTTTGTTTTTGAGTTGCTTTACAGTATTAGTAAAGCTAATTAGAGCTGCACTGGTGCTATGCCTAGTTCGAAGCCATGTTGTGTATTAGATAGATTATTTGACAAGAAAGTGGTCTAAGATCTGTTTGTGTATACATTTTTCTAAGACTTTGGCAAGTGACGACAAAATGGCTATGGGTCTGTAGTTGGATACATCAATAGAGGGACCGCCTTTATGTAAAGGCATGACGTGATATTTTCCAGAGGGAGTGGTATGTACTGTTCAGAGATAGAACGGTTAATGAGAATATATATAGGGTAAGTGATGGAAGTGGCAGCTAGTTGCAGAAAGTCACTAGGTAGCTGGTCAGCAGCTAGTGTTTAAGATTTTAGTTTAGAAAGGATATTTTTAACACAACTTGTTTGGGTAGGTTTGAGATAGAGGAGGGTAGAATTGTTGCTATAGGTTTGAGGTATGGATAGAATTGTTGTTGGAGGTTTGAGGTATGGACAGAGGCATAATAGGGGTTCTGTTTAGTAACAAGGTTATTGAGTTAATAAAATGGAAGTTAAATTGAGTGGCTATGCACTCATTTGGGTTGGTCAGAGTTGGGACTGGGGTAGTAGGTTTTCCTGGGTTGAGAAGGAGGTTGATTGTTTTCTAGAATCTTTTGAGATTTTTCTGGTATTTTAGCTGACTTGTTTGGAAGTAAGCTTTTTTGTCTTGTTTAGTTAGTTTTTTGGTTTGATTTTGAAGTTATTAGTAGGTAATGAGATTTTGTTTACTTCTATTATTCTGAAAGAGATACCAGGCTCTATTTCTTTGTCTTAGTAGAAGAATTGTGTCTTTTGGCAACCAGGGAAGTTGTTTGGATTTGATACAAATTTTTCTAACTGGGGCTAGATCATTAAGTATTTGTAGAAAGGTACTATTGAAGTACTGTAATGCATGGTCCAATTGAAGAGTTTTTTAGAAGTGCCCAGTCATATTCTTGAAGAAGAGTATTAAATAAGGTTGGAGAAAAGTGTTTTTATTGTGAATGTAGTGAAATGAAATGTTACAGGAATTGTGTGTATGTTGTCTAATCAAGTAGGTAGGGAAGTGATTGCTTTGTGTGTTAGGGAGACACCCAGCATCATAGCTAATATTGGATTTGTTTGTTAAAATCCATTCAAGAATGGATTGTCTGTTGGTTTGTTTGTTAATGTGTTTGGGGTGGTTAATTTTTTGACAGAAATTGTACAGGTTTATAAAGTTAACAGGGGAGTTAGAAGAGCAGATAGTCCAGTCAAGGTTAAAATCTCCAAGTATAATGGTTTCATGGCTGAAGTTGGTAGAGGCCCATTCAAGGATGTTTTCAATATTTTGGAGGTTATTACAGGGGACAGGTAGATCACTATAAACATAATGGACTTATGATTATTCATATCTAGGCATGTTACTGAAATGTTAGGGATATCAGGTGGAGTAGAGTTAAGTTGTGCCAATTTAAGACTGTCCACCACCACCACATCTATCAGTTCTAAGGATGTTATAACCATTGGGAAGAAATTCTTCAGATTTAATATGAGGCTTAAGCCATGTTTCAGTACTGACAGCTATATCAGGGGAGCAAAGGGCAATAACAGCATGAAATCCATGTACATTGTTTATCAAGCTTCTGAGGTTGAAATTAATGATGAGAAGGTCAAAGTTACTTTTTTTCCAGTGGCAGATAGGAGTTAGGTGTGGAGTTAGGGGAGGTGTCAGAATGTGGATTGGGGGGTAGAGAATGTCGCTAGGGTTGGGCCTGGATTAGGATGGATATCACACTGGAGTTTAATATGGGTAAGGGAATGGAGGGTAAGACATCTTAGTTTGGAAATAAAGTCTGTGATTGATACACACACACACACACACACACACACACATATATATATATATATATATATATATATATATATATATATATATATATATATATATATATAGTGTAGTAGCAGAACTGTGGGTTTGAAAATATCTAAAAGAGAATAGTAGAGTTTGGGAAGTGTTGAAAAGGTATGGGGAGATGTGAACAGTGAGTTTGCCATGATGCAGGTCCTCAATTACTGGCAAGGTAGGGGAAGGGTTGTTTGTGAGAAGGTATGATTGGATGGAGGTGGTATAAAGGGCAAGGAGTAACAGAGCTAGCAGAACAGGGAGAGAGATTATAGGCTTTATTACAGGTATAGTAAAAAAGGTAGATTGTAGTTAAGGTCAGGAGTGATAGTCAGATTGTAGATAAAGTAAAGAAAATCTTATGTAGAAGAGTCAGAAAGGAGACTTGAGATAATGGATGAAGTGAGATTGAAAATTGTAGATGGATTGCTGATTGGAGGATAGGGAGAAGGGGAGGAGTCTGTCTAGGAATAAAGGAAATCGATCCTGGGGTGGGTGGGAATGGGGGTAGGGAAGGGGAGCAGACTGAGCCTGAGCTCAGCGAGGGCAAATGGAGAGGGCAGCACCTGGAGCTAGCAAAGCAATAGCAGATATGAGCCTGCAGAATAAAATTATCAGTATCAGTGTAGACACTAACCAGGTAAGTCAGGAATAGAGGAAAAATAGTATAGGATGGCTTTATAATAAAGATGAATTAAAGAAAGTACTTGCACTAGCTTTTGAAAGTCAGATAAGAATTTCATGTACTAGTCTGTGAAAGTGCAATGGAAAAGCCTGGTAGTAAAATAGAGGGTTGAAGGTATCCTTTTGCTAGGGAATTATAAGCCCTGGGTCCAAATATGCTTCTGAGTTACAGGGTCACCAAACTACAAGAAGTGTTGAAGGGAGTCACTGGAGGGAAATCTATTAGTGTGAAAGAATGTGGAGGGCTATGAAAGGGTCATATGCAGCTGTTGTCCCTGGCCTAGTGAGAGCTAGATGCTATATTCAACTATTTTGTCACTATTTGTAAAGTACAAAATAGCTTATAGGTGTAAAAGTTTAAGAGCACATTCACCATGAAAGAGGCACCTACATTAATTTGTAAAGTAAACTAGTGTCATGTCAATGTTATAATAAAAGCTGTTGTAGCATGATCCACTGGAAGGCTATCCAGGAGAGTACTTTTAGTTTTTTTTTTTTTTTTTGGGGGGGGGGTACCAAATGTATGAGGTCACTGTTTTTTCTAAAGGGTAAAGACAAAATGGAAAAAGGTTAGGCTCAGGGAGGGTGAAGATGACCACTATGAGATTTAAAACAAAGTAAAATAAACACAAGACTTTAATTTGCATAAAAAGAAACAGATGTAACAAAATCCCAGCAAAAACAGGTATACAATAACAGTAGAGCACAGGGATTGCACTAACATAAAGATAATTTTTCTTTGTGGAGCTTTTCTCCCTGGGCCTCTGCTGAAAAAGGGCCTTTTCAGCTCAGTCAGACACCCCCGGTTAACAAATGTAAAATAAAATAATGATGTTTATTTTTATTTATTTATTTTTTATTTTATTTTACATTTGCTGACCGGGATAGTCCGGTAGATATATGTCCATTTTTCAGCAGAGGCCCCAGGAGAAAAGCACCAATGTATGTAACATATGCATTCAACACAATGTACAGATAAAACAAGAGTCATAATAACATTGTACAAAAAAACACACTTTACAATCACATTTAAATTAATACAGTCTAACAAACTTCTAATCTGGCTTAACAAATAAAAAGATATTAGGGTTCCATTTACAAACACAGTATAAGTACACTAATATGAATAAAGATTTAGTCTGTTAAGGACCTCACTGAAACAGTTTGAGACCCTTCCTAGCTAGACAGGATAAAACATTCAATGCAGGCAGCAAGAACTGTAACTATGTTGCTGAAAATAAGCATGTGTTAATGCAGGCCATACAGTATGCAAACCCAGATATCCTAGCTATCTCATTACTACTGCATGGACAGACTACAATGCTAATGATTGACTACCTTCAGCCATATATTATAGAAATACTAATACCGGTCACTGTGAACTGCAATGGTGACTAAAAACACAGTACTGGAATCAAGGTGCGGTTACTAGCATACAAACTAGGGATGTGCAGTGTTAAAACATCACAAAAGTACATAAACTCATCTGATAATCAAAGAAAAAGCAGAATAATATCATCCGGACCATGCTAACACATTGCAATATCTAGTACTTTAGAGTCACAGTACTGATATTAAAAGCTGTTTTACTTTAGCTGAGACAGCACTTATGAATGCATTAACTGAAAACATCCAATGCAAATTGGAAATTATAAAGAGAAAATGCATTAAAATACAAACTAAACAACTCTGAAGGCAGTAAACTGTACCTTAACAAACTATAGGCTTAAATCTAGTCATAGGGCACCAAGGGGAACATCCCCTTGCAGAAGAGGATTCCAAAATGGCATTTGTAGCTTTTATTACCTTTTCTACAGTAACAGAGGACACTGGAAAGGGGGTAGGAGGGGGGCTAGCACTTAGTGAAATCCCTGTTACCAGGTATATCCTCTAATTGCAGGACTGAAGCAAGGCGGGGGGATCAGACTAGATCAATTAAGTTGCCTATGTCTGCATAAATGAGTTCTGCAGTGATATAGTCCCTGACTTTCCATATAAGGCCAGTGAGACTAATGGACCTATAATTTTCTTGGTCTGTAGAGGGGCCACCCTTTCATAGAGGAGTCACAGTGGCTGTTCTCCTAGCATCATGTAGAAATCCTATGGATAGGCTGAGGCTGAGCAGTTTAAGTAGATGCCTAGATACCGCATGCTTGACACTGATAAGAATGCAGTATGGTATTTTTCTGGTCTCATAAAAACACATTTTTAGCCTTTGACAGTCATTCTAATACTTGTTCCAAAGTGCTTACAGGTAAAACTCAATTTTCAGGGATACTGGGTGCAACAGGACAAGGGATGTTATAACTCCATCATACTCTACCCTCATCAAACCACTAATAGAGTATAATGGACCCTTTTGCATGCACCTCACCAGATACCTGCAGCTGGAGAGACCTCAGAGGTTTTTCACTAAAACAATACAGGGACTCAGAGCCATGACCTATGTTGACAGGCTGAAAGCCCTGTCATTTCACTTTGTATGTTATAAGCTGCTTAGAGGTGACTTCTGCCTGGCCTAAAGGGTAATCTCCAACCCTGCCTTAATGGAAATGCTGCACATCCACAAGACAAAAGGCTCAAGAGTCACTCGCTCTATGGAAATCAACCTACCTTATGACATTAACACGTCATGCTGGGGAGACAGATATGTCTCCCAGAGACTGCCACTTCTCTGGAATAGACTTCTTATTCATTTAAAACAGAGCTCTTCACTGACCATATTCAAATGCAATCTAGATAACGGTTGGGAGAAAACAAATTCACCCCTGGAGTGGCACCCATTTCCCTCATGGTCAGGGGTAGCTGGCATTGATCACAGACCTGCTCTGTTCATAAATTCATTCTGCAAACTACTCATAAAAGAACACATTGAGATATTTGGAATTAATATGGCTAGGCTTGTAAAAGCTCAAGGGCCACTAGCCTATTAACCTCCTATGAACCTATGAACAGTATGTGTACATGGACTAAAGCTAGCACAAATACGTTCATGGGTGTTTATGAGGCTAATGACCACAAGGGCATCCCAAATCTCTGACAAGTTCTTGAAACTTTTATAAGTATAAACAAGGGTGTGGGAGGTGAAACAGTTACAAGCAGGGGCCTGGGTGATGAACCATTTACAGACTGCCTGTGCCTGTTAGGAATATAGATGCCAAACCATGAATGAATTTCCAGTTCCCCATCCAATTGGCCAAGTTACACTTGAATTGCGTTAATGAGGAACTCTGCTTGAAAGGGATGGGGAGCCTGTTCCAGAGAAGAGGTAGTCTTTGGGATACATACCTGTGTCTCCAGTAGTTCCTATTTATATCACAGGCAAGGTTTAAGTCTTTAGAATGAGTAATCCTGGTGCTGTTTGTTTTGTGGATAAGCAGGCAGTCCATCAGAGTGGGGTCTGGCAATGTCTTTGTATGCTTGGCATGGATCTCCCCTCAACAGCCTGTAGGAGACAGAATACAGGCATAGGGCCTTGAGGCAACCTGCACTGGACATGTTACTTATGCCCTCTATTCTTTTAGTGAGAAACCTCTGTGGACATTCAAATTGTTGGATATGCATGGTGAGGTACATACCAAAGGGGGCACTGTACTCAATTATAGGTCTGATGAATGCCAAATATAGTAAAACAATGACTGCCTTGGACCTAGGTGCCATAACTTATAAGCTGCAGAACATAGAATGATTTCCTCATTACTGTAGACACGCGATGATCAAAGGCTAGGTTACTGTCTATAAGTGTTCCCAAGTCCCTGACTACTGGGTCATTTCTCAGTGGTGTGATGTCAATATGATAGTTACCAGGAGTGGATGACTTCCTGAAGGATACCATTAAGCATTCCTTGGCATTTAGTTTTAGTCCCTGGCTCTGGCACTAGTTGTCTGTCTATGTCAGTGGGTGATTCAATGACGACTCCTAATTTGTAATCATCTGCAAATTTAGTCAGCCAGAGGCTATTTATGTTGGCCTTGACTTCAGAAAAGTAAATGCCAACAAGGAGCAGTCCCAGGACCAATCTCTGAGGGACTCCACTTATGACTGGCCTCTTTGTAGGGTTGACTCCCCACTTCTATCTACTTAATATATAGTGGTTATACCGTATGACTAGGATGTGTGATATTATTACGGATGCACTCAATGCATTGTTGAACATTATTCCTTGATGTGTGTGTGTGTGTGTGTGGTTGACAGTGGGACACTTACAGAGAGTTAGTGGTAAAATGTAATACTACTATTAATATATTGCCACACATTAGCTCAGTTAAATAGAGGTGTCACAGTGGTTCATGATGAGCACTCTTTTGGTATCAGTGTTTCTTTTTGGTTACAGAATACCTTGCAATTTGGACTGACAGATAGCCTAAGCAGTGGAAGTGTGAGATGTTGCATGCTTCGATGTTTGTGCATTTTGTATATAGAATTCAAAAGGTAAAGGTGCAAGGTTTAATTCCTTCCACCACCATTTTCCTACTGTGTTACTTTCAGCAAGTCATGTCATGAGATAGTGTTCCTGGGTCACCCCTGAAAAGAGACACATTGTCAATTTGCTTAGCAGGTTAACAAGTAATATAAAAATAAAATACTTCACAGATTTGTTGTTATTCAGACATTAGTGGCTATAAATTGTAGTCAGAATGCATCTGGCAATTGTACAAGAGGTTATAATTTTGTTACCTTGTTATCTTTTGTTACCTTGTTCTTTATTATTATGCCATTTCATGTTCATTTCCCAGTTGTTCTTGGATTCTATTTATGTATTACTATAAACAACATGTGGTAAGTGAGATGCATGAACTGCCTATCCCATTAGGCACACTGGCAGAGAAGAGCAATGGCTGCATAGGGCTAAAAATAAGAATTAAAGGAGGTAGAAATACTATATGGGTACATAACTGGGGGGGGGGGGGCTCAGTATCCTGTAACATGATAGTGTGGAGCTCCCCAACAAAGATAGGTGACATGATGGTCTTGGGCAGCCCCTCTGCACTGGGACAGCTGGACGTATGTACAGCAGTAGGTAGGGCACTGTGGGGCCATGGCTACTGTAAATGGCCAATGCCATGTGGGTATCATCATAAGATGGCAGTAGCATCACTACCAAGTACACAGGCAGTGTTGAAACTGCATGACCATAACTGTATGTTTTTAATTTCTCTAAGTCTCTTGGGTTTCAAATACCATGATGGGAATGGACCCCATTCCTAAGTCTAAGTATGATTAAAGTTCATGAAATTAATACTGTTTTAATCTTAGATGTTAGCCAGAAGTGCTCTTTGCAGCACCTACAAAGTGCCCAGTAATGACTCTTTCTGCAATTCATACAGAGTTAGACGTATCAGTCACATATCTAAGTACAATTGTAAATTATTTTATGTAGAACCTGTTGCTCCTACTGCTGCTGGAACTATCTGGGTATCTTTCTTCCACATTGCCCTAATTTCTGCCTGCAAAGCCTGGTATTTTATGACTTTGTGTCTCTTTGTCCATAAGACAATGTTTTCACTGGGTGAAGCAATTTCAGTGGTTAATGCTGTGATGTCCCCCCTCTGAGCCAGTAATCAAGGAGCTGGAATCCTCACCATTGACACTGGAGAGGGACATTCACTTGGAACAAAAATTGATACACACAGTATTTCCAGATGCAGTTCTCTGCATCAAGTACAATTTCCCTTAAGAGCACACAGGGAACACATTCAGTCCAGGGTCTGGGTTTTTCTCTCTCTCTCTCTCCAGGGCCCCAAATGAGACTCCCCACTGGCACAGCTGTAGAGTTGAGTTCTCAGCTGAGTGTCCAAACCAAGTCCTCCAGCATCCTTTCTGTGGAACCAGTGCTTTGTGTCTCTGCTCCAAGCAGCTGACACAAACACACTTTTTGAGATTTGATTTGCACACACAGACACACACACACGAGAAAGGCTGGCACATATTTACTAGCTATGCCCTCTTCTTTCCAGACTATAAGGTAGTTACACTGCCGCCAGCCAGCTACTCTATGGTACCCAATTATACTGAGTAAAATTAATATTAATACCAATGATAGTGTATAACCAATGCAATAAGGCTTTTAGGCATGGTGACAGAGTCACCAAACAGATACAAAGGCTAAAATATTCTCTAAAGGACCAGCCAGTTTAAATATGTTTAATAATAAAAGAACATGAAAATACTAAATATCTATTACAATAAGCACCAGAGTTTCAATCACAGGAAATATTAAAAAATAACACAGATGAATAGATTCACACAGATACAGAAAAACAGTACTTAACCAATCTCACTATATTTTAATGACTGATCTAAAGAATTCTTATTCCTTATTCACTTACGCAAGGTAGATGAAGTAGGTGAGGGGTCCTTCTTTGTCATGTTTCAAAAAACAGACTGCTCTGAGACTTCAGCCTCATCAAGTTAGTATTAAAACATCATTTTTGTGAAGGATTACAGAATGACATTACATATATCTGGTCATATGACTTCTGGTTCCCATACTACCCCCTTTCCTAGCAACTGGCCTAGAGTCTTGCACATATTTGTCGATAATACACACACATACAGCTTTCCTAAGATCCTTTGCAGCTTCTGGAAGTCATAAAACAATAAAACACTTCCATTCTTCCTACAGGAGCTAATAAATCATTCTCTGGCACATTTTGTCTCTGGCTGCAATTGAAACTGTAAGAAGCAATCTTTATGGCCTAAATTAATTAATTTAATTTCATACTATTTTTCAAAGTTAGCCAGGCTGAGATTAACCTCTTTTCTTCCAGCATCTTCTTTTACAATATTAATTTCAATAGTTATAATATAGTCTGACAGACAGGTGCATTTCTTTTTCTGTCCAGCAGGACACATTGTTGGTGCACTTTTAACACAAGCAGTTTTACAAATACATTTTTCAACACAAGCATCTGTACAAATCAGTTTGCTATACATGACATATAATTCTTTACAAAACTCCAGCTAACTGTGCTGGTATATGTTACACATCCGCTGCCCTACTTCTCCTGGCATAGCTATCAATACCTCACATCATCACAAATGCTACTTTTGCCTTCTTTTCATGGATTACTATATCTGGTTTTCCTGCATCTATTTTTTTAACTATTGGTAATGGGTGATCCTATGTGATATAAACTTCACTATTTTCTATAATGCTTTGTGGCTCATGTTGCCAATGGTTTTTTCAGCTACTTCAATATTATAATGTTTGCACAATCCCTAATGCAACAGTCTTGCCACATTATTATGCCTTTCAGTATACAGTCAATCTGCCATTAGTATATCACAACCAGCAACAAGATGTGCAACTGTTTCCAATTCTATTTTACAAAACCTACATTTGTCTGTTTCTCCCACATGTTCAATGGACTTTGTAAACCAACAAGTACTTAGTCCACTATCTTGGGCTGCCAATATTAACCTTTTGTCTTTTAGTTTACATTCACCTCTCCTTAACCATAGCTGCATTTGATCCTGATCAATATGAGGTTGTTCCAAGAGTTTTCTATAATTACAACTATATTTACGCATTTTTCATGTTCCTTGCCTTCTCATCTGATCCTTCACCTTATATTCTTTATTTTGTTTTTTGGCAATTCAGTAATGCTTGATTTTTATCTACTTCGGATTTAAGTTCCATTCCCACTTGATGCTGATATGCTTCTGCTAAACTAAGCAGGGAAGTAATCTTAGACATTCTCCTCAAGTTTCAAAATTTTCACTACATCTCAGTCTTGTGAGTTCAGCAGTTATGTATGCAGTCCCATGATTGCAGCTCTATAAATGTAATCTACTTCAAGGAGGCCCAAACCTCCTTCAGAATGGAAAATATACAGTTTTGATATGGATTGATTTTTATAAATCATTTGATGAGCATGAAGCATCCTTCTTGTTTGCCTGTCCAACATATCCAACTGTCCAAGAACATGGAAAACAGATATGTTCTCATTCAAATGGACCAACCTGCCCTATATGCCTTTTTGCCATTACATATGATTCCCAGGGTACTGATAAAGGAGAGGACATGTAGATCAGTGTGTGTGATATACCTTTAAGAAACATTCCAGTGAGTCAGAACACACATATAAGTACTGAGCAAGTGCAAGCAAAAGTGCCATTTTGAGTGAGCAGCCAGACTGTGAGCATGCACATATGTTGTCAGTCAGTTAGTTAGATATAGTGTTCCTGCCATCCATCCTGATGTATTTGTATGTGATAAACTGCTTAAATTAACACCCAAGCCTCAACGTCTTCTTAATGCACATATGAAGAGTGACATGGTGTCAGAAGGGGATCCACAGTTACAGCTATGAGGCGACTGGTTAAATTCAGAGCAATATATAGGAGTGAATCATGCTTACTGCTCAGACGACCCACAAAACACTACCAGTTGTGTACTTCATGAAGTTAGAACCAGAGGTCAGGACAGCATAGAAAGTTCCAGTAGCTATGCAGAGCAGAGTCAAAGCCAAGTTAGACAAAAGGGTGCAGCTAGGAGTAATTTGACCAGTAGAAGAACCCACTGAATGGGTATCCTCCATGATAGTAGCTGATAAGAAATATCAGATGATATCAGAATATGTAGTGATCTAAGTGATCTGAACAAAGCATTTAAAAAGCCTCATCATCCAATACGCACAGTCAAATAGGTTGCTGCCCTCATGCCAAATGCCACAATTTTTTTCTGTCTTAGATGCAAAGAGTTCATTTTGGCAAATCTTCATTGTTAACCACAGTTGGTATGCCATTTGAAAGATACACATTTCTGAGACTGCCATTTGGGTAAATTTTGCCAGTGAAGTCTTTCAGCATGTGATGGAGCAAATTTGTTCTGGCTATCCATGTGATATTATAGTAGATGATATTCTAGTAGGAAGCAATGGTGATGTCAAACATCTGCAAACTTTGTAAATCCAAAAACAGACCACAATCCCAAAGAAGCCTCGGTTGTAGAGAAAAGGCGCTAAAATGAAAATTAAATAAAAAGCAACTTAGTAGTGCTTAAAAAAACTTTATTTAACAAACAAAATGAATCAAAAAATTCAAACGCTTTCATCTCCAAGTATTAGAGACTTTATCAAGATAGAGCATGCCCAATCAGATACTACATTTATAACCCAGAAGTTAATTAGTGAACTAATCAGAATCAAGGCTCATGAATAATTCATGAACAATAACTATTGCTACAATTTAAAGTCATATATCCATATAAACACCTACAATTCATTCAAAACCTTATTGTTGTCTAATATATAAGATGTAATTCACATAAAATGTATATAATGTATATAAATATATATAAAATGTATATAATGTATATAAAATCTGTGTAAAAAAAATTGTATATTGTGTACATCTATAAATAAATGAATTACAGTATATTAAAATTAATTACAGTATATTAAAAAATGCATAGAACAGCTATTCGAATTAGTGTTGAAAAATAACTGTATATTCTTTAATGATGAATTTTTCATCCAAGCAGTAGGTGTTGCTATGGGTTCTCCCTGTGGTGGTTTGTATTCTAACCTGGTGATGTTACAATGGGAGAAAAAGATAATGAATTTATAACTTATATAAACAGTTCAACTACTTTTTGAGGTATACCCATAATATTGATTCCAATGAAATCTCTTATTTGGATGTCAACTTGTCAAAAGACATGGGTTCAAGGAAATTCGTGTCACACATTTATAGAAAAGAAACTTATTCGAATAGTTTTTTGCATTTTGACAGTGCCCACCTCTTTAAGCAGAAAAGAGCAGTTGTTAAGGGACAGTTTGTACGAGCTGCTCGGATGGTATCTTGTTTTGATTTTTTTTCTTAGTGAGTGTGAACTTTTAAAAGAAATGCTCCTTAAAAGAGAGTATCCATTGGATCTAATCAATAATTTAATGTTAGAGGTAATTAATAAGAGAGAGAGAGGTTTTTTTCAAGCTATACTAAACTCTGAGACTGTGTATTCTTGTAATGAGTTGAATGGGCACATTGATTTGAATGTTACTACTATTAATACGCTTTGCAGGGATAATATGAATGCTATGACACCTGTGAGAATGGTGTCACCTAATGGAAATTTTCATTCAGCTTTCATTACTACTTATAATTTGGATAGTAAAGAGACCTTTAAGGTTTTGGATAAAAATTGGGCAATTCCGACTTCAAGTAATGATATTAGGCAATGTATAAGTGAGAAACCTATTGTGGTCAATAGAAAGGGTCAAACCTTAAAAAATATTTTTAAAGGGGGTAACTGGATTCAAAATGGTGGCCATATGAAGAACTGTGGGTCATGTAATTATTATCAATATATAAAGGAAGGATCACAATTCAATATTAATGGTATAAAGGTCTCTTTACAAAAAAAGTGTAGCTGTTGTACTGAAAAGGTTGTTTACTGTGCTTTCTGTTGCAAATGTTCTTGTTTTTACATTGGAAAGACAGAAAGAAAGTTTAAAAAACGTATTTATGAACATTTGAGAGACATTAGATTACAGAAAGAAACTAATGCCCTTGCAAAACATTGTATGGAGTGGCCGGGACATAGTTTTAAATTTACTGTCACTGAGGCTATTGAATTGGACCCAAGAGGTGGTCTATGGACTTTATATCTTGAAAAAAGTGAAGCCTTATGGCAATTGAGAATGAATGCAACTCAACGGCCAGACTTAAATGAATCTGTTTCTATCACTTGTTTTTTAAGATTGAAAGCTTTAGAAAGATAATGGTTTTAAAAAGTTATAGTAGTCACAAACAACATTTGGTACACACATATTATTGTATTTTGTGTAACTTATATATATATATATATATATATATATATATATATATATATATATACACATATATACAGCACCTACCAGGGGGAGAAAACGCTGAGAGAAGAAAGGAGCCACTTTTGAGATTTTAAGTATTTTCTTCTGATTTTTTGTTTAAAATTATTGCTTTGCCGCCTACTTTTCGGCGTTTTCTGGCTTGCTAAAGTTGATATCTGTATTAGAAACAGTATTTAGAACACATCTAGAGTCTGTTTACTGCATTTCCTGTGTTGCGCTTAATTTAAAATCAGTTTTCTTAAAATTGCATTTTACCTGACTCTGGCCTAGCACTCAAGTGTGGGGTCATTTATTGCACTGTTCTGACTATTTTGCTACTTGTGTATCTCTGCTACCTTTAAACTAAAACAAAAAAAAACAAAAAATCTTGCTTTTTTCCCACTTTCTGAAATTTAAGAAAGTTCAGTTACAGATTTGCTGTTCTGAACTGTTTGTAAGTTTCTTGGAGGCCAGTGCTTGCTTGGGCTAAAAGGAAGTCTCTGTGTTCACCAGTGGCAGTGGTTAACACTGAGCAACCTGCCTGCCTGTCCCTGTAGGAGTGGTTACTGCCTAGAAGCTGTAGTTTTATTGGCCATTTTGGGTCAATTCCAAACTCCTTGATCTCGCTCTCTTAAAACCCTGCAACCCTCTTTTTGCGTGGTCTTGCGCACAGAGCAGCGTCGGGCAGCGCCGCTTAAACAGGTTTAAACTATTTTAATTTAAACTAAATCTCAACATAAGCACTCTATTTTCATTCTAAAGCCCTGCACTTGATTGTACAAGTAATCTCATAGGTAAACACTAATAAACTTAAGCACTGCCCTGTGTCTAGGCTGCTGCTCTCGCTTCCCATTGCTCCCCAGAGTGCTTTCCCCCTTCTTCACTGAACAGACAGGAGATCCCTCCCAAAGAGAAGAAGACCGTGAACAATCCACTTGAGCTATAGTAACTTTTTGGGACCCTTTCTCCCTTGCTAAGGAGACTCAGTTTGCTCCCCACAGTGCTTTCCCCCTTCTTCACTGAACAGACAGGAGATCCCTCCCAAAGAGAAGAAGACCGTGAACAATCCACTTGAGCTATAGTAACTTTTTGGGACCCGTTCTCCCTTGCTAAGGAGACTCAGTGTATGTAATATCTTGCATTTGTTTATTTTTCTAACCACTACCTAACCTTGAGCAGCTTTCTACCTCGGTGCGTGTGAAAACAGCCTACCACTGGTCACTGCACTGGCCCCCCCTCATCCTTGGTCTTTCAGTCTTCTCCCCTAATTGCCTCTATCTAATCTCTATAATCCTAAACTTCTCTGTGGAACATCTTTTCCTCGGAGTGTACCTCTCTCCTTTTTCCACTAGATAGCAGCATACTCCAGACAAACAGAACTGTAATAATCCCTCTCCCTGCTCCACCAACTTTCCCTGCCTAAAAGTGTCACTGCCCTACACTAAAGAAACCGTAATATTACCTGCACTCACTCATGTACTTACTTTTAGTGTGTTCTCCATGAACCAAACATAAAGTCCTAGTTATAAACTACAACAAACCACAAAAAAGAAATTTTCAACCATATACCTGTACCCCTGCTACAGTTCTCCTTCTCCAGCCTTAGGTTACTGATTGTTTATCAGGCCTTCCTGCCTCCTTGTCTCTACCTCCCCCTTTCTCCTCTTCCTCCCAAACCCCCCCCCCTCCTTATCCCCTCCCCCAGGCTTTTTTCCCACCCTGAAAGTTATTTCTCCAGGACGATATCTGAGGCGCCATTTTTAAATCTGGGCCACACGCGTCCCCCCTCCTCAGTGCATTCTGCCCTGTGTCGAGGCTGCTGCTCTCGCTTCCCGGTAAGTGTAGCACAAGAAAATGAATACTTTGCACAACTGATTGTAATGTACTTATACTTAATATGTCTATGTTATAAATGCTTCTGAAACTATTTAACTCATACTGCTGGCGTAATTCTGCTGGATTAATACCTGAAGGGTATTTTGCTGTTATGAGCTCCTGAAACTATATCAGTATACTGATGCCTTTTACATTGCTGCTTAAATTCTACTTTTTTAACCACCCCAGTGCACCTTAGAGTTAAGTTTGACTTCTCTCAGCTCTGGTCAAACGGATTTGTGTTGTTTGCCCCTTTGCTTAGCGGTTGCAGTTGTCGGTTAAAATTAAGCTTGGTTTCTCTCTGCTCTGGTCAAGCAGCATGCTCTCTAGTGTTGTCCACCCCTTTGCTTAGCGTTTGCAGTTGTCTCCATTTGTTTAGGCTTCTGGTTTGGTTTACTAATGCCCTAGAAGGAGCAGCTTGCAATTTTAAAGTCCCCCTGCTCTTGTTTGCTTAAGGTTTGCTTCTAGTGTCTGTTAAGGTACAACTGAAACTGGTTTCAACGCCAGTATCTTAGTGAGCATTATTTGAGGCATTCCGTTAAGCAGCTGTAGACACTGCTCTCAACGCTAGTGTTTTAGCACGCCTCAGGCTGCCATCAGCAATATCCGTTGACCCACATTCCTCCACACAGCTGAGAAAAGAAAAGTGTACTCTACACCTAGAGATAATTTATTTATTTTTTCTTTCTCTCTCGGCTAATTTCTGCCCCCAGCGCTAGTATCTCAGTGCCCTTTAACCTGCAAATGCCTGATTTCAAGGCTGACATTCCTATCTTAGCATTAGAATCTAAACGACCTATGTTGTAGATGTTCTAGATGTTTTAGATGTAAGACTCTGCTCTTACTCCTTAGAACCTTAGCGACCTTTGATTTTCAACCCACAACTGCCTGATGTCAAGGCCAACATTCCTACCTTAGCATTAGAATTTAAACGACCTATGTTTTTAGTAATAAACTCCCTACCAGTGTCCCTTTTATATATTGACATGGTTCTTACCTCCAAAACCTCAACCATTTCTCTTGCAACCTACTTTAGGCTCTGCTTTTGCTGATAGGTATTTCAATTTTGTTAAACCTAAGGCCTGCCTCAGCCTGACTGTCTTTGTATGTACCTGAATATAATAACTGTATCTAAATGCAGCATTCTGACTGTCTGTATGGGTTTAACTGAATATAATAATTGTGTTTTAGCTGCAACTACTACTTTAGATAATTCCCCTACCAGGGAATATTGTTTTATTTGTGCTAATTGGAACCTAATAACAGCTCTCTGACCACTTTAAGCAAGTGTTGATTTGTTTAGTACCTGTAAACCTGTTACATAACTATTGTTTACATGCTGAATTGTTGTATGAAGTTTATCATTACCTGTGGACCCTCTACTGCACAACTGTTCCAACTTTTCATTTTTCAAACTTCTCTGCTTCCTTTTTCTCTCTCCCTTAGCTCTTCACTTCTGTCCCTTCCTACTTTCTTTCCTCCTCCCACCCCACTCTGTAAACTTCCATCCACTACCCTGCTTCTACTTCTTCCTGCACTCTCCTTCTTCCTATTTTCCCATTACACTCTATTTTAACTTATTTTTCTCGCTCTCCTTTTCAATTGCTCCCCAGAGTGCTTTCCCCTTTCTTCACTGAACAGACAGGAGATCCCTCCCAAAGAGAAGAAGACCGTGAACAATCCACTTGAGCTATAGTAACTTTTTGGGACCCTTTCTCCCTTGCTAAGGAGACTCAGTTTGCTCCGCAGAGTGCTTTCCCCCGTCTTCACTGAACAGACAGGAGATCCCTCCCAAAGAGAAGAAGACCGTGAACAATCCACTTGAGCTATAGTAACTTTTTGGGACCCTTTCTCCCTTGCTAAGGAGACTCAGTGTATGTAATATCTTGCATTTGTTTATTTTTCTAACCACTACCTAACCTTGAGCAGCATTCTACCTCGGTGCGTGTGAAAACAGCCTACCACTGGTAACTGCACTGGCCCCCCCTCATCCTTGGTCTTTCAGTCTTCTCCCCTAATTGCCTCTATCTAATCGCTATAATCCTAAACTTCTCTGTGGAACATCTTTTCCTCGGAGTGTACCTCTCTACTTTACCACTAGATGGCAGCATACTCCAGACAAATAGAACTGTAATAATCCCTCTCCCTGCTCCACCAACTTTCCCTGCCTAAAAGTGTCACTGCCCTACACTAAAGAAACCGTAATATTACATGCACTCACTCATATACTTACTTTTAGTGTGTTCTCCATGAACCAAACATAAAGTCCTAGTTATAAACTATAACAAACCACAAAAAAAGAAATTTTCAACCATATACCTGTACCCCTGCTACAGTTCTCCTTCTTCAGCCTTATCAGGCCTTCCCACCTCCTTGGCTCTACCTCCCCCTTTCTCCTCTTCCTCCCAAATCCCCCCCCCCTCTTTATCCCCTCCCCCAGGCTTTTTTCCCACCCTGAATGTTATTTCTCCAGGACGATATCTGAGGCACCATTTTTAAATCTGGGCCACACGCGTCCCCCCTCCTCAGTGCATTCTGCCCTGTGTCTAGGCTGTTGCTCTCGATTCCCGGTAAGTGTAGCACAAGAAAATGAATACTTTGCACAACTGATTGTAATGTACTTATACTTAATATGTCTATGTTATAAATGCTTCTGAAACTATTTAACTCATACTGCTGGCGTAACTCTGCTGGATTAATACCTGAAGGGTATTTTGCTGTTATGAGCTACTGAAACTATATCAGTATACTGATGCCTTTTACATTGCTGCTTAAATTCTACTTTTTTAACCACCCCAGTGCACCTTAGAGTTAAGTTTGACTTCCCTCTGCTCTGGTTGAACGGATTTGTGTTGTCTATCCCTTTGCTTACTGGTTGCAGTTGTCGGTTAAAATTAAGCTTGGTTTCTCTCTGCTCTGGTCGAGCAGTATGCACTCTAGTGTTGTCCGCCCCTTTGCTTAGCGTTTGCAGTTGTCTCCATTTGTTTAGGCTTCTGGTTTGGTTTACTAATGCCCTAGAAGGAGCAGCTTGCAATTTTAAAGTCCACCTGCTCTTTTTTGCTTAAGGTTTGCTTCTAGTGTCTGTTGAGGTACAACTGAAACTGGTCTCAACGCCAGTATCTTAGTGAGCATTATTTGAGGCATTCCGTTAAGCAGCTGTAGACGCTGCTCTCAATGCTAGTGTTTTAGCACTCCTCAGACTGCTGTCGACAATATCCATTGACCCACATTCCTCCACACAGCTGAGAACAGAAAAGTGTACTCTACACCTAGAGATAATTTATTTATTTTTTCTTTCTCTCTCGGCTAATTTCTGCCCCCAGCGCTAGTATCTCAGTGCCCTTTAACCTGCAACTGCCTGATTTCAAGGCCGACATTCCTATCTTAGCATTAGAATCTAAACGACCTATGTTTTAGATGTAAGACTCTGCTCTTACTCCTTAGAACCTTAGCGACCTTTGATTTTTAACCCACAACTGCCTGATGTCAAGGCCAACATTCCTATCTTAGCATTAGAATTTAAACGACCTATGTTTTCAGTAATAAACTCCCTACCAGTGTCCCTTTTATATATTGACATGGTTCTTACCTCCAAAACCTCAACCATTTCTCTTGCAACCTACTTTAGGCTCTGCTTTTGGTGATAGGTATTTAAATTTTATTAAACCTAAGGCCTGCCTCAGCCT
The DNA here is from genome assembly GCF_019279795.1 of Protopterus annectens. NCBI lineage: Eukaryota > Metazoa > Chordata > Ceratodontiformes > Protopteridae > Protopterus > Protopterus annectens. The sequence continues at coordinate 770,976,313 of NC_056746.1, read as the reverse complement.
GACTGTCTTTGTATGTACCTGAATATAATAACTGTATCTAACTAAAGCATTCTGACTGCCTGTATGGGTTTAACTGAATATAATAATTGTGTTTTAGCTGCAACTACTACCTTAGATAATTCTCCTACCAGGGAATATTGTTTTATTCGTGCTAATTGGAACGTAACAACAGCTCTCTGACCACTTTAAGCAAGTGTTGATTTGTTTAGTACCTGTAAACCTGTTACATAACTATTGTTTACATGCTGAATTGTTGTATGAAGTTTATCATTACCTGTGGACCCTCTACTGCACAAATGTTCCAACCTTTCATTTTTCAAACTTCTCTGCTTCCTTTTTCTCTCTCCCTTAGCTCTTCACTTCTGTCCCTTCCTACTTTCTTTCCTCCTCCCACCCCACTCTGTAAACTTCCATCCACTACCCTGCTTCTACTTCTTCCTGCACTCTCCTTCTTCCTATTTTCCCATTACACTCTATTTTAACTTATTTTTCTCACTCTCCTTTTCAATTGCTCCCCAGAGTGCTTTCCCCCCTCTTCACTGAACAGACAGGAGATCCCTCCCAAAGAGAAGAAGACCGTGAACAATCCACTTGAGCTATAGTAACTTTTTGGGACCCTTTCTCCCTTGCTAAGGAGACTCAGTTTGCTCCCCACAGTGCTTTCCCCCTTCTTCACTGAACAGACAGGAGATCCCTCCCAAAGAGAAGAAGCCCGTGAACAATCCACTTGAGCTATAGTAACTTTTTGGGACCCTTTCTCCCTTGCTAAGGAGACTCAGTGTATGTAATATCTTGCATTTGTTTATTTTTCTAACCACTACCTAACCTTGAGCAGCATTCTACCTCGGTGCGTGTGAAAACAGCCTACCACTGGTCACTGCACTGGCCCCCCCCTCATCCTTGGTCACTGCACTGCCCCCCCCCCCATCCTTGGTCTTTCAGTCTTCTCCCCTAATTGCCTCTATCTAATCTCTATAATCCTAAACTTCTCTGTGGAACATCTTTTCCTCGGAGTGTACCTCTCTCCTTTTTCCACTAGATGGCAGCATACTCCAAACAAACAGAACTGTAATAATTCCTCTCCCTCCTCCACCAACTTTCCCTGCCTAAAAGTGTCACTGCCCTACACTAAAAAAAACGTAATATTACCTACACTCACTCATATACTTACATTTAGTGTGTTCTCCATGAACCAAACATAAAGTCCTAGTTATAAACTACAACAAACCACAAAAAAAGAAAATTTGCAACCATATACCTGTACCCCTGCTACAGTTCTCCTTCTCCAGCCTTAGGTTACTGATTGTTTATCAGGCCTTCCCGCCTCATGGCTCTTCCTGCTCTGTTCGCCCTGCGGGCTCACTCTGCTCCCCTGCCCTGCCCCCAATTTCCACCCGCCCCCAGTGCTCCTACATTTATTCCCCTCCTACCAGCCACTACCTCTCCACCAACCAATCCTGATACACCTGCCCCTACCCTTCCTCCACCCCATCTTTCCTCCCTTGACCACTCCCCCCACACTCCTAACATCTCATCACCTTCTTTTCTCTATCACCTCCTACCAACTCAAACTACCATGCCCACCCTTCCATCCAAACTCCTTCTACTCTTATCCTTCCCCTTCCTTCTATTATACCTATACCACATATCCAACTATACAAATTTCCATATACTCTCTCCTCCTCTTACTCCCCAGAAACTCCTTACTTCCCACTACCATAATATCTCTGCTTCCTTATTTCCCTCCCACCCTACCCTTCTATTAAAAGTAAAACATTTCCCAACCTCAAATAATAACTTCAAACTTAAACCAAATCCTTCCCACCCTCCTGCAATAAAATACAAATAAAAAAAAAAACATCCCCCATCCCCCTTACCTTTATTTATCTGGCGACATTCACCCCAACCCAGGCCCTAATTTCTCTCCCATTAATCTCCCTCACTCCAACAACAAATCCTCTAACTAAAACCTCATATTCCTCACTATTAACGCCCAAAGCTTAAAAAATAAATTCACCCTCTTCCATGCCTGGCTCAGTCACAATTCTCCTGACATAGCTGCTATCACTGAAACATGGCTAAAACCTCACATTACTGACTCAGAATTCCTACCGCTAGGATTTCATTGTCTCCGATCTGACCGACCAAATAAAAGAGGTGGTGGTGTTGCTCTACTTTACTCCAACCTCCTGTCCATTACTCCCTACCCTAACCCCATCCCCTCTTTCAATAACTCTGAAATTGTTATTGGTTTACTAAAAATAAGCAACCATAAAAGCATCTGCATTATTTGCCTTTATATTCCCCCTGGTAACAATACCAATACTCTAAAAGACATCCTCTCCTGGACCTCCTCCAATATTAACCTGGAAACCTTCATTTTGGGTGATGTAAATATTGACTGGGGAAAAATCAATAACACCAATCCCACTATAGCCATCAACCTACTAAGTTCACTCAACTTACTAATTCCATTACTCGACCCAACAAAACTAATCTCCCTGGCACAATATTCGACTGGATCCTAGTATCTCATCCAAACAAAATTATAAAATCAGGCGTCACTCCGGACCCATTAGGAGATCATTTCCCTGCCTTCGTCATTCGAGCTACTCCCTCCTCCCCTCACTCTCACCACTACATTCATACTCGTAACCTATCTAACTTTAACCTTACTTCCTTCTCTAACTCTCTTAAGCTAACCAACTGGAACCCCCTAAAAACACTACCATTAGACGAAGCCGTTGACTACTTCAATTCTACATTCTTAACTGTCCTTAACTCCCAAGCCCCTATTAGAACAAAAAGAGTCGAAACAAATAGCTCCCCCTGGCTCACTAATGACACAAAAAAAATAATGCTTCAAAGAGATAAAACCTGGAAAGCCCACCTTAAACATAAGCAACCAGAAATCTTCCTTAAATATAAGCAGTTGAGAAACCTAGTCAAAAAGCAAGTCATTAGAGATAAAAAGTCTTACTACATCAAACTATAAGAAAATCATGCAAGAAATGCCAAACAGTTCTGGAATTCTATTAATTCCCTCCTTAAGCCAGGTACAACAAACAACCCCTCCCCTGATACCAGTAAATCTGACCTTGAAATAGCCTCCCTTTTCAATTCATTTTTCACCTCTTCTATCGCTGAGCTAACCAAGACTTTCACCAACAATAACTCTCCCCCCCCTGCTCAATCTTCAGTCCCCTTATCTCTTGCCCCCTCTTTCGAACTCAAACCTGTATCCACCGACCTAATAAAGAAACTTCTCCAAAAACTAAAGGCTTGTTCCAATGCCCCAGATAGCATTCCATCCTCCTTCCTAAAAATATCTTCTGACTCTATTGCCATACCTGTCAGCATCCTAATTAATAGGTGTTTACTCGAATCCTACGTACCCAAACTATGGCGCTCTGCCTTCATTTTGCCTCTCCACAAAGGTGGCAAAAATTGCACTGTCTCCAACTTCCGTCCCATAGCCATCCTCTCCCCCATCTCCAAAATTCTTGAAAAATTTATCCACCTGCAGCTCTTGCATTCCTTACCAAGCACCAACTACTCTCTCCTACCCAACACAGCTTCCGCCCTGGACACAGTACTACCACCGCCCTTCTTTCCTTCTTGCACTCTGTCAACTTAGCACGTGACTCTGGTAACATAGTTTCCTCTGTTCTTCTAGATTTATCCAAAGCCTTTGACACCATCTCTCATTCCCACCTTCTAAACCACCTCTCTAATCTCAACCTCTGCCAAAGAACTCTTTCTTGGTTCTCCAGCTACCTTTCAAACAGGTCCCAAGCTGTGAGATGGGGCCAAGCTACCTCTACTTTCCTTCCTACCCCCACTGGAGTACCCCAAGGTTCCATACTCGGCCCATTATTATTCAACATCTTTATTAATGACTTCCACAAAGCCATTCCCAACACCAAAATTGTACAATATGCTGACAATTCCACATTAATCTGTTGTGCCCTTAATCTAACAGAACTAAAAGCCATAACACAGAGTGCCTTCTCAACCACTGAAAACTGGATGCTCCAAAATCATCTCGCCCTAAATGCAAACAAAACTAAGATCCTCCTTTTCACCCCATCTAAATCATCCTCTCTAGATAAGGACTCATTTTTAATTACCAGCCACAACACCTCCACCATTGAGATTGTCTCCTCCACCAAGCTTCTTGGCATTATAATTGATGACCAACTAAAATTTAATGACCATATCCAGCTAAACATCAAAAAACACACACAAAACTTGGCTTACTGTATAGAAACAACCACTTCCTCTCTCCTCACACCAGGCTTACCCTTGCCTCTACCTTCCTACTTCCCTCCCTTCTGTATGGTGCTCCCCTCCTCACTAATTTATCTTCCACACTTGCCTCCAAACTGGAACAATGTTACAACAAAATCTCCAGATTTGTCACAAATGCCAAATCCTCCTCTCATCACTGCACCTCCCTCCACTACCTAAACTGGCTTGAACTCCCCAATCACCTTAACTTTCTCCAAATCATAACAGCCCACAAATTATTGTTCCACCCTACAAACTGCCCTGCTCTTTCTAACATTCTACAGCCTTATACCTCCCCCCTTAGATCACTTAGATCTTCTCACCAAAACCTAATCACCGTACAAAAACCTAAGCGTCCCACAGGTCAACTACTCTTATCCTTTACCCTAGCCAAAAAACGGAATGCCCTGCCCTACACAATTAGGTCCTACACCAAGCTTAACATCTTCAAAAACCATCTTCATTCTTACCTCTCCCTAAATAGGAAATGCAATTGCACTCTCCAGCCCATACCTCTCAAGCTATCATCCTACTTCTCTCCTGGCTAACCTCTTTTATCTGCCTAACCTCTTTAATATACTCAGCATAGATACCAAATTAGTAAATCCTGATTTCATGCCATAAGCCAGTATTTCCTCCTAAACAATTGAATTTGTTAACATTTTATTTGTTTTATTGCTAACTGTTATTTGTAATACAACTGTATCTGAAATGTTTATGTTATTAAACTGCTCCACTGAAAACGGGCCACCAAGCCCAATGGACCTCCCCGGTAATCAAACTGAAATAAATAAATAACTACTACATCCTCTTATACTCCTTTTAAGCACTTGCTCCCTATTGGTTCTTTCTAATCAGTCAATAAGTAGTTCCCTATATTATTCATGCATGTCCAAAGGTCAGTTTCGGGTTTACTCTCCAGTCCAGCTGGTGAATCTGGGAATCTTGAGGCAATGTTACAACTGTCTTATGTATACATACCACCCTCTCCTCCTCCCAACAAGCTCAAATATATGTGAGAGATGCAACTATACAGCCAAACTGGAGGCTAAGCTCTCTCAACCCAGTACTGGCACAGCCTGTCAGGAGGAGAAGGTAACCACACACACCACAAATCCAGTCTCACATAGACCTATCGCATCAGCTAACCAAAGACATAAACACACAAAAACATACTCGGAGGCTCTAAATAAAAATCTGCCTAAGCAGCAGAGGCCTCCAAAGCAGACATCCAAGCAACCCCTACCATGAAACAATGCCCACATAGCACATAGCTCACAAAGTCAGTGTGCTACACAGTCACAGCCCTTAAGGCTAAACAACACACCTAATACACTTGTAATAGGTGACTCTGTTATCAGACACACTGACATCCCACTCACCAGGCTGAACAAGGAGAAGGTCACCCGCCACATAACACAAGCACTCAGGTCGCTCCAAAGCAAGTACAAGTATGACTCCGTCATTGTCCATACTGGTGTGAATGACCTGAGATGTACCTCCCTGGACTACATGAAAAAAGACATAGAGGAGCTCTCTGACCATGTAGCCCAGGCCGGTATGACCCTGGCCCTTATTTAACATCAACAAGTTCATTGACATTAGTACTATACCTTTAACCATGCGAGTGAACCTAATTGCAGTATTAGATTTTAGGTATCAGATGAAGTACTTAAACCTGTGTTTGTATTCTGGGTGTCATTGTCTGATGAAGTTAGGAGAAGGATTTTCTAATGAAAAGTGCTTTAATTGTGATTTGGATTATTGCTATTGGACTGTTTAAAACTTTTAATATTGTATTTGTTGCCAGTTACTTTATTGCTTTATTGTGACTTGGACTATTGCTACCTGATTTTACTTGTCAACCATTAAAAAACTTCTGGATCTGCCAGAGCATGTTCGCCTTGTCTGTTGACACCGAGAACTCTTACCCAGACTGAAATGCAATATCCCCAGATAGAGAAAGAGCTTTTAGCAATTTGTGTTTGCATATCTGAAGTTTCATGATTATATGTATGTTCGACCTATCAAGATTGTGACTAATCACCAACCTCTTGTCACTGTTTTGAGAAAGCCTATGCATACAGCTCCTGCCAGACTGTAACACATGATGCTCAAATTGCAAAAGTACAATTTCAATCTTGTTTACACCAAAGGCAAACTTCTTTATCTTGATTAGGTAACAACCAAGACACACAGTTAAGCTTCAGTTCATATGCAAAATAAGCAGCAAAAAATACGAACTCAGCAACGCAGCTTCAACAAAAGGCTTGTTTAATCAGACAAAGCTTTCAGGTACAAAAACCCTTCTTCAGTGTATATAAAACAGCAATAACCCGTCCTCTTTATATAGTAAAAACACACAGCTACAACATTAATTGAAACCAATCAATCAATTAAAAGGAATGCTCTTAAAAGCAGTCATATATTAATTTACCTACATACATATGCACATATTTTAGATATATCACATTTTAAATATACTAATGCAGACATGGTTGTTTATTTTTAAGAATGGGCGTTACTGATACCATCTAGTTTAATCCAGGAAAGATGTCAGCCCTCTTTTTGTTCGATAACAAGATGTACCATCAGATTTCTGGGGTGGCAATGGGGACTCCCATTGCCAACAGCTATGCTAATCTAGTACTGAATAAATGGGAGAATGAGGTCATTTTTAATGGACCATCAGAATATGTTACAAAAGTAAAATGCTTTAAGCGTTTTGTGGATAACTTTTTTTTTCATTTGGTATGGTACACAAGGGGAATTAGTTCTGTTTTTGGAATATTTGAACTCGAGCACTGACTTTCTGAAATTTACTATGTTTAGCTCTATTAAGAGTGTTAATTTTCTAGATATTTCTATAGATAATAATGGGGTTGATTTACATACTACTATTTATAGGAAAACAACACATAATAGTACGTTTCTATATCGCAGCAGCATTCATGCTCCTCATATATTTAGGGGCATTACCAAAGGGCAGTTTATTCATATAAGTAGGTTAAACACTAATTTGGAAAGGTGTCAGCAACAAATGACTGAACTGAAACAAGAATTCATAAGTAGAGGACATGATAAGGAATTTTTGGATCAGGAAATCAGTGAGGTGCTACAAATGAGACATTCTACAGCTAAAGAGAGTTTCAGTTCAAGATCGACTTTAGAACTGGCTGATAGACATAATATGTGTAGTAATAATGACAAGTTACACTATGTTAAAACATATAATAGAGCTACTAATGCAATAAACATATAACAGAGCTACTAATGCAATAAACATATAACAGAGCTACTAATGCAATAAACATATAACAGAGCTACTAATGCAATAGCTCTAAGAGAATTATGAATACGAATTGATGTATATTATGGTCTTTGCCAAACATACGTTCATTTATTGACTCTGTCCTTAGGTTTTCATACTGGAATTGCCCCAATTTAAAACAGAAATTATGTTATAAGGACATAAATGCCATCATAAATAAGAAGTTATTCAAGCATTACAATACTATTCCATGCTATAATTGCTGCGGCTGTGAACTTATTAATAAGGAAGATATAGTTATACAACCTTTAACTAGGAAAAAGTTTAAATTTAAGTGTACTGCAACTTGGAACTCTAGTAATATAGTTTATCTATTAACCTGTTACACATGTACAGCATTTTATATAGGTAAGTCAGTGAGAAAATTAAAAGAAATAATTATTGAACACAGATCTGGCATCCAAAGAAATATTAGCACTAATTCTTTGGCTAAACACATAAGTCAATGTGGGAATGAACATGGGTTCAGTTTTAGGGTTATAGATCAAATGTTTAAAGATCTACGAGGGGGAGACTGTTTTTTTAAGAGCAGTCCTTTTAATTGATTGATTGGTTTCAATTAATGTTTTTACTATATAAACAGGGAGGGTTATTGCTGTTTTATATACACTGAATAAGGGTTTTTAAACCTGAAAGCTTTGTCTGATTAAACAAGCCTTTTGTTGAAGCTGCGTTTCTGAGTTCGTATTTTTTGTTACTTTATCTAGATCACCCAGGAAAACAACAGAACATCATAACAATGAGCAATTTGACTTTGAGGTCATGGAAGTAAGAAACTTTGCGAGCGGAAAGGATTATTAAAGCTGCCACAACCACAATGACATCAGCACGTATGTCTGGTTTGCGAGTGGGAACGGCAAAGATTAGTCCGAAGCTGTCAGCATGTATGTCCGTTTGCGAGTGGGATTATTCAGAAGCTGCTGAATGCCAGGAATGGAAAGGGATTTTATCAGAGTGGAGCTGTGTCTGGATTGTAATTGCAGAGTAGAAAGGATTTACTTTCAGAAGCTGAATATACTGCCGGTTCAGAGTGAGTAAGGTGTGTGTGTGTGTGTGTGTGTGTGTGTGTGTGTGTGTGTGTGTGAAAATACCCCCAACAGGTACATCTGGTGGCTAGAGGTACTCTGGCTCAAGCCCTGTACCTTGGGTACAGGAAAAAAGAGCCTAAAGTCCCTAGCCACCATCACTTGTGAATTTCTGGTTTACAGGACTGGTAAAAAAAAAGCTTTTATTCTAGCAATTTTCTAAGGTTATTAAATCAGCATTTGAAACGTGTCCCTATTTTGGGGCTGCATTCCTCCACTACTGGCTTTGTTCTGTATTTTTGGGCTAATATGTTAAGAGCTATGGTGAGAAGTGAGAACTGAATTCATTAAATTATATGATAGCCATTTATGTTTGTCTCACTGTCTTTGAAGAAACTGCTGGTTTAGCTTAGTGGTATGCTGCTCTGACTGTAGTGCACAGGGTTCTGGATTCAAGGCTTGGCAGTGAAATGCATGGTGGTAACACAACATTTTATGCAAGCAACTTTCCAAAATTATACAAACAATGTTTAAATGTGTCTCTGTTTTTTGGCCTTTTGCCCCCCCCCCCCCCACACCCCCAATTGAAAATAAGTTCAAGAAGTTGTGCAACATGCCTATGGCTTACACTCTACTGTGATTCTGCATTTATATATTGTGTGTAGAAGTAGACTGTTATCATGGAAATGTGCTGAATAGGGCAGTTTTGTCATGATTGGTGCATGCATTTTGCTTCATTGCCTACTGGAAAAAATGTTCAAACAATAAATTTAAAATGCAGTTGTGTGTGGAAGTAGACCTTTATGATGGAAATGTTCTGAATAGGGCAGTTTTGTCATTATTGGTTAATGCATTTTTGTTTCATTGCCTACTGGAAAATGTTTAAACAATAAATTTAAAATGCACTCTGACTTAAGTCTAACAAGTGTGTTGTATTACACAAGGAATATAGTTTAATACAATCAGGAAGGTGACTCAAAGAATGCATACATGTATGCATGGCCTTAAAAATGTGTTTGAAAACAGCCCAGAGGAAAGTGTGAAAGGCTCAAAATCATGGGCAAATTTTAAGCTTTACTCTTGTTACCAATGCAATGGATGAAGGTAAAACATTTCACACCACATTACCTTGACCTAGCCAAGCCTTTTGACACAATCCCCTACTCAGGTGTAGTACAAAAGATGAATAATGTAGGAGCAAAGACTTACATCGATCACCAGCTGCATTGCCAGCTTGGCTCACAGGATGCAGGAGATCAAAACAGAGAAAAAGACCAGTCACCAATGGAGTCCCCCAGGGTTTGGTGCTGAGACTTTTTCTGTTTAGCATATACATCTCAAAAGTGAAAGGAAATACCAAAGAGCTTTGGCCAGCTAAGTTTGAGATGACTGCTAGCTAGGAGAAGTTATTGAATCCCCAAATGACTTAACCAGTCATGCAGGAAGGTATGTCCCAAATAATAACTGGTGACAAAATCATGACAATGCCCTCTGAGAACTGATCCAATTGTTTGGCATTTGGGAACTTGTGGGTACAGTGACCTAACTTTTGACCAGCATGTGCCCAGAGTCATAAGAAAGCCTTTCTATATTGCACAGCTTATAAACAAATTGATTGTTGCTAGATCTAGAGATGTTGTTGTCCCCCTTTACAAAGCTCTCATTATGTCAATCAATTTGTATAATGCCCACTTTGGCATGTATCCGTCCAGCCCCATGCAACAATTGGAATACCTTCAGAGATACCTTTCTAAAAGGATACAAGTCCTAAACAATAGGTCTTGCATGGACCACCTCAAAGATTTATTACTATACTCAGTATCCTACAGAGTGCTTAGAGGTGACATGTCTGGCATACAAAGCATCCTCCGACAGAATACAGATGGACCTACTGAACATCAGCAAGTCAAATGGCATCAGAAATACTCAGTCCAGGTATCTAAACTGAATGCTGTGGAGAGATGGATATATATCACAGAGGCTACCACTGTTCCGGAACAGACTATCCATAAAAATAAAGCAAAGCTCATCCATCCATATTCAAATGCAACTTGGATCTAAGGATGGGTAATATAAAATTTACTCCAGGATTTCCCCTCATGCCACTAATGGATAGAGGCAGTTCCTAAATCCTGCACCCCTTACATGGCCCCCTCAAATTATCTATGGTATGATCACAGTTGTTCTCACTAGGGCTAATATACAATTATCAGCCATGGGGATAGCTAAGACCAATCAGAAAATGTTAATTCAAGCACCAAAAGGGAACTGGCTAAGCTTAAAATGTCCTCCAAGTGAACCTATAGTTATAAAAAAATTAACCTTTTTAGTTCACTAAGTGCCCCTGTCACCCTCCACCCCCCCCCCCCCTGTCTTTAACAGCTTCCGGCATTTATGGCTCAGAACTCACACAACTTCAGATCCAATTCTCCAAAAGCTCAACCACTTTATCATTCGAGGATGGCCTTCAAAGCAATCTTGTTTACCAGTAGAATTGCAACCTTATTTTTCATCATACCTCTCAACTGTACAGATTTCTGCAAAATGTCCAATTTTTTTGCCTCCTAATTTTGGCCTGTTCCTCTATTTTCCTGGCAAATCACTGAGATGATCTCAGGATTGTAGTCACTAAATAATGACATACATTTGAGTTTCAGACTTCAGATCCCTCAGACAATCTATATTAAAACAAATCCTGCTACTCTAGCAACTTTCTAAAAGTTTATAAGGGCAATATTTAAAATATTTCCCTAATTTTACCCCCATTTTGTCAAGCTTTGTACAGATTTTTTGCATTAAGAGGTTGAGAGGTATGTTTTCCAAACACAGATGATATTTTGTCAGACAATGGTATCATCATGAAAGGCCCTAAATTGATTGTTCCAAAGTCCTTACAGTAAGAGTACATTAACATCCTGCATTGTGGCCACCCAGGAACTGATTCTACCAAAAGAAGGGTGAGAGGTCTAGTATGTTGGCCTTCTATATCAAGAGATGTTGAGAAAGTACTTTCATCTTGCTCAGTATGTAATAGTACAAAGTTGCATCAACAGAAAGAATCACTTCAGTTAAGCCAGATTCCTGAACTCCCTTGGTCAACTGTAGCCACAGACATCTTTGAGCGGTATGGCCAACATTATTTGGTGTTAGTAGGCTCTTATTCAAATTGGTTTGAGATTGACCTAGTTCCCAGCCTGACTTCCAGTACTGTCATTACTAAGTTGAAGTGACATTTTTCAATTCGTGGTAGTCCTCACAGAGTTATTTCTGATAATGGTGCACAGTTTAAAAGTCAGTAGTTCAAGAGATTTGCAGAAGAGTGCAACTTTGTTCATATTACAAGTAGTCCAGAATACCCTCAGTTAAACAACTTGGCTGAACATGCAGTTCAAAGTGCAAAATAGCTGTTGCAGAACTCCAGATGTAATAATACCAATGTTTTTTTCTAAACTTGTTAAATCTATATTGAGACAAACCAAAACCACACTACCAATCAGCACTAATTTATTGGTTCCATGCACTAAGAACCACAAAACAGTAAAAGCACAACTGTCGAAAAAGCTTTTGTCCCAGAAGTCTTACTATGATAAAACCAGCAAACCACTCAGTTCATTGAAAAAAGGGGGAGATAGTGAGGATGCAGACGTCAAAAGGTTTTGATTGCACTGGATTTGTGAAACATTTATGTCAAGATCCAAAAATCAAACATTGTGGAATCACAAGGAGTGGAATTCAGATGAAATTGGAAGCATTAATTACCAGTTTCTGAGCCAGTGTTACAGCATCTTGCCTGTGACAAAGACTCTAGTTCTCAGAGTGACTTGTCCAATGTTCCTGTTCCAGGGAACATTCCGTCAGCAATCCCTATTCCTGAAAAAATCTCCATGAGTCCCCAAGCAGAACATTCCCCAATGACTGTCCCTGTTACTAAACCCAGTCCTATTATGTTACGAGATCCGGTCACATCTCGAAACCTAGTTCCAGTTACACGGCAACCTGGACATGACTGTTGTTTTTTTTTTTATTAGTGTCTATATAAATTGCATGCCTATTGAAATGTTATTGTTTACATGAGACAGTACAGTAAAGAGGGAGGATGTAGACCAGTGTGTGATATACGTTTAAGAAGCTTTCAAGTGAGTCAGCACAAGTATATAAGTACTGAGCACGTACAAGCAATAGTGTCATTCTGAGTGAGCAGCCAGAGTGTGGGGATGTATGCATGTAGTCATTCAGTTAGATAGTTCATTTAAGTTTAATGTTCCTGCCATCCATCCTGATGTATTTGTATACAATAAACTACTTAAATAAATACCCGAGCCTCAACGTCTTCTTAATGCACATAAGATGAGTGACAGGACAGACAGACCAAGCATAATTTTCATAGTCCCCTTCTGGCCAAGACAACAAATGTTCTCATACATCTCAACTGTCCAGATGTTTCACAGGATATCTAGATTTTTGACCGATATTTTTGGACTGTTTTCTGGATTTTTGTTGAGGACTGAATTCACTAAAAGATGAAAGGCATTTGAGTTTCAGACTTCATATCCTTCAAAAAATGCACGGTAAGATAAGAACTTTTATTCTAGCAACTGTCCCCCATTATTTTTTGGCTTTGTCCAGATTTTTTCTGTTAAGAGATTGAGAGCTATGATTGTTCTCCCTCCTACTGACCATCAGTGAAGGGACATTCTACTTTCTCTCCAACAGGAAATAGATCTCCTCAGCCAGATCAAGATCTCGGTATTCCATTCTCCACTGGCCGCACTCAGACTGATAGCCTTGATGATTGGGTTTTGACACCAAAAATGTCAGCTGTTCCACAAAAGTGCTAACCATACTGAAGGAGGCAAATAAATCCACCCACCAGAAAATCATACTTAGCGAAATGAAAGAGATTTTCATATGATGCCACATCAAGAACAACAGCCCTTCCCAGGCAGATATTGATTTAGTCCTGGAATACCTTTTGAGTCTGTTTAGCCAGGGCCTTTCCTACTCTGGCATGAAGGTGCATGCCTCTACCATCTTGGGTTGCCTTCCCTACTCTCCTCCTGCTATTCTTACCCCACCTGAAGCTATTCTTGAAAGAGGCCAGTCCCTTAAGACCCACCAGAATGAACCTGGTTCTCACCTGGAATCTCTCATGTGCTAGAAAATCACAGCTTGCCCCCTTTAAGCCAGTAGTATCTCCCCTTTTAACAATGCTCACTTGGAAGAGCACTGTACTAATAGCCATCACCTCAGCAAGGAGGGCCTCAGAGCTATAAACCTTTTTTGTGCACAGAGCTATTCACTGTCTTTCATGTGTATAGGCTAACCCTTAGAACTAATCCATCCTTCATGCCCAAGGTGCTATCAGAATTTTCCCTTAACTAGGCTATCCAGCTTCCAGTTATCTTTGCTAATCCACAGAGCAAAGCAGAACAAATATTTCACTTTCTGGATCTGCACAGACAAATCAAGTACTACTCGCCATTCATCTAAATGATGCAATGAAAAGAGATGTAAATGTCCCCATTCATCCTGTTGAGGCGGAAGAGACAGAAATGTCTTCTCTATTTCCATACTATCAGTGCTTTATCCTGAACATATTATAATATCAATGCATGAGGTGAGTCATGGTTTGAACTTCCTGCAAGGTTTATGTCTCATTTCAGATCACAGTTAAAGTGAAATGTTGGAAGAGAGTTTAGTGCATAGGTTGGATGCTTTTTTTTTTTTAAAATGAGGAATTATGAGGTAAACTCTTGTGAAGGAATGTGTTAGGAAAAATTGATGTCTTTGCTACAGCTGTACTTGGAACATCGTTGAGAAGACAATTTGAAAACGATCTTATCATTAGGACTTTGTAGAACATATTGATTCCATACAGCTGCTGGATATTGCAGATTTGTGTAACTTATATTATTTTTAAGAGATTGTTCCTTAAATTGATGGATTAATGACCAGCTATTGTACTGGATGACATGTTGAGGAAGAAGCAAGTATGAACTATGTGTTCAGTGCACTTTCGTTGTAGTGCTTTAGCTTAAGGAATGTAATAATGTATGTGTGTGGTGGTGTATTTTTTTATTATTTTTTAAAGTTCCCCTATTTTAAATGCACTGTTCCACATGTGAGTAGGGATTTACACTTTTTGATTTATTTTTTTCATTTCAGGTTTTTACATTAAATGTCTTCAAGTGGGTGCATTTTTCCCTTATATGTGGGATTTCCTTTATACTTCATATTCATTTAACAGGCAATCATTCTGTGTAGATTTCTGTCTGGTATCAGTTCTGTACCAATAGCTGGCAATTTACTTTGTGTGTGTGTGTGTGTGTGTGTGTGTGTGTGTGTGTGTGTGTGTGTGTGTGTGTGTGTGTGTGTGTGTGTGATAGAGAGAGAGAAAAAGTGTTTGCGACGTTCTCTGTGTCTGCATATATATATGTATCTCTGCCTTTTTCTGGGTGTCTGTGCATGCATATAGAACTTATAGAACTCTAAGACATGCTATTATTCATAAATTAGTGTGTATAAAGTATAGTCTGAGTACATCAGGCAATAACACGAGGGCCTATATGCTAGTTGCCTTGTTCTTTAGTATTATGCCTTCTCACATTGATTTTTCAAGAAGTTGCTGGCTTCATTTTATTTTGGTCTGTGGGGGCATACATTTGAAGATGTAGAGAGGTACTGTGCCTGAGATGATGGCAAAGACCAATGAGCAGGAAGTGATCTTTGAGCTCAGGCTACATTCGAGGAATCACTGCTTTTTCTTACCATTCCTTTATTATACATTTTTGCTTAACTTCCAGCAAATGTGCTGTATACCCTAAGACACTACCACTACTAAACAATGCTAATGTAAGCCCATGATGTTTACACACAAAGTGTTGGGTTATTTCTCAAAGTATCGCCATGGATGCATAGTAACAAATCCTGCCCTCTTTCGGCCCATCTCCTGCAGATACCATTTGACTGACAGACAAGCACGTTCTCATATGCAGCATAAGTGCACACCATACATGACTGAAAATAGTGGATAGAAAGAAGTAAACTGAAACTTCTGGAGAGGAAACAAGTGGGGGGTTAAGTGGGTAATTGACCCCACTTACATGCATGTGCACATTTCAGTGACATCAGATTTACAAGGGTGGTATTTAGCAACTTTGTGTTTATCAGTCAACCTGCCTGTAAAGGGGGGTGTGTGTGCTGCTGCACCCTTAATTACCCACTTGGTGCATATTAACAGTCTACATTCTCTTTGACTTATTCCTGACCATTTCATTTTTATTTATTTCTATAATTATATTTTCATGTTTACTAAAAGTTTACCACTCGTTTATTTCTATTAGAATCTGTTGTGCACATTGCCATGGGAATGGGTGGCCGGAAAAGACTGTCCATTAATGAAACCACTCCCCTATGTGAAAGCAGTATGGTGGTACACCTTTTGAAAAATAACCAAGTGCTGATTTTTAAGCAACAACATGTGGATATCAACAGTTATTGCGTGTGTGTGTGTGTGTGTGTGTCTGTCTCCATGGGGTGGCTGTAAATGACTAACACATGTGCTGGTGATTGTACAAGGACAGATAAGTATGATCTTGTGTAAATTTGTACAGCTATGTTATGAGGTAATTTTGCACATTTTTTGCTTAACAGCCATGTTTGAATTATTTTGGACATGAATATCAGGGTTCTTATTGTGTAAAGCAACTTTGAATGGCTCAATGTTACTAAGAAAATAGACAATGTGCTGTTTCTGAACTGCAGTTTATGTCCACAATAGATAAATGAGAATGTTTCAATGTTGGGAGTAGATTTTAAGTTCTTTTGTAATGAGAAAAACTACGGTAAAACACTTGACAAGTGTTATTTTTGTGACTAGTCATAGAGGGAGCATTAAGATAGGCTGGCCAGCCTAAATTGTGTTTCTTTTGTGGAGACTTTTCTCATTTAATTAATGGTAATGATAAGGTACAGTATAACCAATGTGGGGAGAACAGACTTACAGTAAGAAGGTGTGTGGCATAATGTAGGATGAGTTAAAAAAGTAACACATTGGGATGGACTGTCAAAAGCAAACAGCAAATAATGAAAAAGAAAGGAAAGGGACAAAAACATACATGAGGAAGGAAACAAGATGTTAGGGGGAGGGTAAACTAGGCAAAGAAAAAACTCTAGAAGAAGAAAAAACATGGAGGCAAAATAGGAAAATAGAGTTTGCATGCGGTGATTGAAGTCAGGAGAAGACACTAACAGTTTTTTTTTTTTTTGAAGTTCTATCCAATGAAAAATTTGATTCTAAGGATCAGAGATTATTTGTACATAAACTCAGGGAAAAATCAATTGGGGAAAGAGTAAAAATAAGAAAATTAAAATTTAAGAATGTTTTCTGTAAGGATAGGGATACTGGAATGGTATGTTAAATGTGATGTTGGTGTTATGCTGTTAGGGGATGTAAGATTGCTGACAAGTGAAGACTACAAGCAGAAAAACTGTGGGGTAGAAATATAATAGGGAACTTCAGAAGTGAAAACTGGTCTGGAGTGGCTATTTTATGTAAAGGAACAATGAAAACACTAGATGCTGTGTTGGTAAGGACGAGGGGGGTTATTTGTTGCAGATATGAGTTGGAGAGAACATGTTTATGGAATTATAGCATCACATACATATACAACTAGCAAGGAAATAAGAGAATCTGTTACATCAATTAGACTAAACAGTGGTTAACATGAAAATTATAACTGCAGAGGACTTTAATTGTGATTTAAGGGAAGATGTAAAAAGAAAGGGAAAGATATAAAAATACAGGATGTGATAAAATGTTGTAAGTTGGCTGTGTGGACAAAAGTTAATGGACGTATAGAGGGGCACTTGGATGTGAAACTCATCATCATCATCTTTCAGCTTTTCCCATTAGGGGTCGCCACAGCGGATCATCTCTTTCCATTTCTTCCTATCCTCTGCATCTTGCTCTGTCACACCAACCGCCTGCATGTCCTCTCTCACCACGTCCATAAACCTTATCTTAGGCCTTCCTCTTTTCCTCTTACCTGGCAGCTCCATCCTTAGCATCTTTTTCCCAATATACCCATCATCCCTCCTCAGCACGTCCAAACCAACGCAATCTAATCTCTCTTGCTTTGTCTCCAAACTGTCCAACATGAGCTGACCCTCTAATATACTGATTCCTAATCCTATCCATCCTAGTCACACCAAGTGCAAATCTTAACATTTTTAACTCTGCCACATCCAGCTCTGACTCCTGCCTTTTTGTCAATGCCACTGTCTCCAACCCATATAACATAGCTGGTCTCACTACCCTCTTGTAGACCTTCCCTTTCACTCTTACTGGTACCCGTCTGTCACAAATCACTCCTGACACTCTTCTCCACCCATTCCACCCTGCCTGTACTCTCTTCTTCACCTCTCTTCCACATTCACCATTACTCTGAACTGTTGATCCCAAGTACTTAAACTCGTCCACCTTTACCAACTCTACTCCCTGCATCCTCACCATTCCTCTACCCTCCCTCTCATTTACACACATATATTCTGTCTTAGCCCTGCTGACCTTCATTCCTCTGCTCTCTAGAGCATATCTCCACCTCTCCAGAGTCTCCTCAACCTGATTCCTACTCTCACTACAGATTACAATGTCATCTGTAAGCATCATAGTCCACGGGGCCTCCTATCTGATCTCATCTGTCAACCTGTCCATCACCACTGCAAATAAGAAAGGACTCAGAGCTGATCCTTGATGTAATCCCACCTCCACCTTAAACGGATCTGTCACTCCCACTGCAGTCCTCACCACTGTCACACTACCCTCGTACATATCCTGTACCACTCTTACATACTTCTCTGCCACTCCCGACTTCCTCATACAATACCACAACTCTTCTCTAGGCACCCTGTCATATGCTTTCTCCAAGTCTACAAAGACACAATGAAACTCCTTCTGACCTTTTCTGTATTTCTCCAATAACACTCTCAGAGCAAACAATGCATCTGTAGTGCTCTTTCCTGGCATGAAACCATACTGCTGATCACTAATCATCACCTCCCTTCTTAACCTAGCTTCTACTACTCTTTCCCATAACGTCAAGCTGTGACTGATCAGTTTTATCCCTCTGTAGTTACTGCAGCTCTGCACATCACCCTTATTCTTAAAGATAGGTACCAAAACACTTTTTCTCCACTCCTCAGGTATCCTCTGACTTTCCAAAATTTCATTAAACAATCTAGTTAAAAATTCCACTGCCATTTCTCCTAAGCACCTCCATGCTTCCATTGGTATGTCATCTGGGCCAACAGCCTTTCCATTCTTCATCCTCTTCATAGCTGTCCTTACTTCCTCCTTGCTAATCTGTTTCACTTCCTGATTCACTATCCCCACATCATCCAACCTTCTCTGTCTCTCTCATTCTCTTCATTCATCAGCCTCTCAAAATACTCTTTCCATCTGCTCAACACACACTCCTCTCTTGTGAGTATCTTTCCCTCACTATCCTTTATCACCCTTACATGCTGCACATCTTTCCCAGCTCTGTGCCTCTGTCTAGTCAATCAGTACAGGTCCTTTTCTCCCTCTTTGGTGTCCAATCTCTCATACAACTCTCCATATGCCTTATCCTTAGCTTTCGCCACCTCTCTCTTTGCTATGCGCCTCATCTCCTTATACTCATGTCTACTTTCTTCATCTCTTTGACAATCCCACTTCTTCTTCGCCAGCCTCTTCCTCTGTATACTCTCCTGTACTTCCTCATTCCACCACCAGGTCTCCTTGTCCTCCTTCCTCTGTCCAGATGTCACACCAAGCACCTTTCTAGCAGTCTCCCTTACTAGTTCTGCTGTAGTTACCCAGCTATTCGGTAACTCTCCACTGCCTCCCAGTGCCTGTCTTAACTCTTCCCTAAACTCCACTTCACAATCACCCTTTTTTAACTTCCACCATTTAATCATTGGCACTGCTTTCACACTCCTCCTCCTCTTCTTGATCACCAACGTCATCCTACAGACCACCATTCTATGCTGCTTAACTACACTTTCCCCTGCCACCACTTTACAGTCTCCAATCTCCTTCAGACTGGCCCTCCTACATAGGATATAATCCACCTGTGTGCATCTTCCTCCACTCTTGTATGTCACCCTATGATCCTCCCTCTTCTTAAAATAAGTATCCACCACAGCCATGTCCATCCTTTTTGCAAAATCCACAATCATCTGACCTTCTGCATTCCTCTACTTAACATCATACCTACCCATCACTTCCTCATCCCCTCTGTTCACTTCACCAACATGCCCATTAAAGTCCACTCCAATCACTAGTCTCTCACCCTTGGGTACACTCACCACCACTTCATCCAACTCACTCCAAAATTTCTCTTTCTCATCCATCGCACACCCAACTTGTGGAGCATATGCACTAACAACATTCATCATTACACCATCAGTTTCAAGCTTCATAAACATCACTCTGTCAGACACTCCCTTCACGTCTAAAACACTCTTGGCATATTGTTCTTTTGTATAACCCCTACCCCATTTCTCTTGCCATCCACACCATGATAGAACAATTTGAACCTGTTTCCTAAACACCTGGCCTTACTTCCCTTCCATCTGGTCTCTTGCACGCACAATATATCAACCTTCCTTCTCTCCATTATATCAGCTAGCTCTCTTCCTATACCAGTCATACTGCCAACTTGGATGTGAAACTGATTACTTTAATATTGGAAGGCTTTGGTGATGGTGATGATGATACAATTGTGACCATTTAGCAATATAGATGGAGGTGAAGGAAGACAGGCTGTATATTAAAACAGGAAAGGGAATTCAAAGACTAGATGATAAATTATGAGGTAAAATTGGAGAATGAGAAGCTTTGCAGTTATGGAAAGATCATATAACCATCAAGGACTTCTATAAAAATCTGTTCTGACTGGTGGATTGAATTTAAAAAGAAGTGTTTTTTTAAGTAGCAGGGTGATGTGAGAAAGTGGAATATTGAAAAATGTATAGAAATATGTTAAAGATCTTACATTATGATATTGAAAAAGAAAATATTAAACAAGTTGAGAAAAAAATTAAAGCATTAATGTTCAGGCAGAAATATTTGTAAGCGAGAAGGGAAGAGGTATCTGTATATTTTGGTAAAATAGTAAAGGAGGATATTAGCATAATAACAGAAATAAAAAAAATGTAAAAGGAGAGGTAAAAAGATCACAAGAACAAATTATAAGTATTGTACAACAGTATGTGGAAAATATGTATAAGGATGGAAACTAAGAGAGAATGGAGAGTAAAGAAATTTCCAGAAAGAGTTAAGGAAGAATTCAAAACAGAAATTACTATTAGCAAATTGGATGAAATCCTTAAGAAAGCAGATGATGATTCAGTATCAGGCCCATGTAGTATGGAGTGTGGAATGTACAAGGAATTAAAGGATTGGCAAAGAGGGTATTTTGTAGAGGTACATGTTCATGAAGGGTGATATATACAAGAAAGGGAAGAGTGAAATAAACAGTTGGAGACCTATCATACTAAATAATACAGATTATAACATGTCAAGTTAATAATGAGGAGAATGGAAGGAAGGATGAAGGGTATTATGGAAGAAAGTATGTACTGTATAAAAAGAAAGGGATATCAGAAATTGTTACTGGTTGTCAGAGAAATTATGGATCATGTTACAAGTAAAATGGAGGATGTGAAACTTACGCATTTGATACAGTGGGATATGATGCTTTGTGGGATGTTATGGAGAAGTATGGAAAAGGTAATACAGGTACAACAGTGTGTATATCAGCATATCAGAATAATAGGGTGAGAGTGTTAGTGAATGGGTGGCTGAGTGAAGAAATATGCATGAAGTGTGGCATAAAACAAGGATGTCCCATGAGTGGAGCATTACTTGCACTGGTGATGAATGAGATAGCGAGTGAAGTAGATTTTAAAGTGAAAGATGCTAGACACATGGTGCAAAAGGAGGTGGTGATACTGGTTGTTTTGACACACTCAGGTGATGTAGTTGTTTTTGCTAACAACAAAATATGAATGAGGGAAGTGTTGGTTTGTCTGAATGAATGTTTAAAGGAAATGGGAATAACAATAATTAAAGATGAAAGTAAGGGTTTGGGTGATGTGAAAAAAGGATGTGTATGTTTTTCAATGAGTGGTGTCTTTGCTTGGAATAAAATTTGTGGAAATGAAGTACTTATGATGCAATGGGAAGGGTTGATAAAAGAAATGAAAGAAATACGTCTTCTGTGGAGAACGTATAGTTTTACGTTTAGGAAAAAAGTATGGCAAAAACAGCATATATGTCAAATGTTAATATGATCCCGGTAAAATATAAAAAGGAAATTGTGCCACTGGTGGGGTTTAAGATTAAACCCAATGAAAAGAGGTGTGTTTTATATGAGTAATTATGAAGGGGGATTGGGATTACTAATTCCAATTGTGTATTCTGCTTCTTTAAACTTGAATAGATTATTAAAGTGTGTAAAGGAAGACAATGAAAATTTAATAGTGATAATATTTAAATAAAAGTACAACATTTCTGGGAAATAATTAAAATATGAAAAGAGAAAAAGAATACATGAATGAAAAAAATAAAAAATTATCAAGAAACATACTAACATGGAAAATAAAAACTGATGATACAGAGAAAAATAGAAGGATGCAGTATAATAATGTAAGGAAACAATATTATGTAAATCCATGAGGAAAATTTACCAGAAGAAGTGATTAAAGCTGTGATGTCCCCACTCTGGGCCAGTAATCAAGGAGCCTGAATCTTCACTACTGGCACTGGAGAGGGGCGTGCACTTGGAATACAAATGGATACACTCAGTTTTTCCAGATGAAGACCTCTCTGCATCAAGCACAATTTCCCTTAAGGGAACACAGTCAGCCTGGGGTCTGGGTGTCTCTATTTTTCTCCCTTCGGGTCCCCAGTAAGACTCCCCACTGGTACAGTAGGGTTAGGACCTCAGCCAAGTGTCCAAGCCAAGTCCTCCAGCACTCTCTCTGTGAAACCAGTGCTTTGTGTCCCAGCCCCAAGTAGCTGACACACACACACTTTGAGATTTAATTTTCATAAAATAAACAGAAAAACAGGTGTAGCAAAGTAAGAAGGATTCATTGCAATCTTATAAAAATAAGTGCTTTTGTTCCTTTATTGATTCAACAGAACTTCATCAGACAACTCCCTTCCAAATTCCTTCATTTTAATAACGAAAACAAGCCAGTCAAAAGCAATCATTAATTTTAAATTAGAATTCCACTAAAAGAAACACAATTAAATCACTCTATTTTTTTAAATTATTAATTATACTCTAACTAATTTAAAAATAGTTTAGGTGAGTTTAAATAAGTTTCTCACTATAACAAAGTAAAGAACTTTATTTTTTTTTCTTTTTATCACAAGCAAACCTTACAAATACATTTTCATCACAAGTATCTGTACAAATCAGTTTGATGTACAAATGACATATAATTATTTACAAAATTCCACTTAGCTGTGCTAGCATATGTTACAAATCCAGTGCCCTATTTCTTCTGGCATGGCCGGCAGTAGCTCCTATTGTCACAAAAGCCATTAAAGTAAGGAAAAAGTGGTATTACAATATAGTAGAGAATTGGGATTTCCTACAGAGACTGGTAATAAATAAATTACCAGTAAATGGGATATGCCATATAAAAAAAAAGTTGAATGACATTGTGTATTTAGTGGGGAGGAAGAGACAACAAATCATGTTTTTTGAAATTTAAAAGAGTTGTGAAACTCTAGAAAAAGTTGTTTGAAGAAAACGTTTGGGAGAATGTTTATGACAAACAATATACATTTGAATATGATTATGTACATATATTATAAGAATAAGAAATATTATGTGAGAAGGGTAGATAATTTCTTTTATGTAATGTGAGTTATTTGGAATGAAAGACTGGATGACATTTTGATTAATGGAAAATGGATTTTGGTAGATATATTACAAAAAAATAGAATATGGTTGTGGAAGGAGGACTGGGATCAAATATGGAAGAATAACAATGAGAATGTTACAAGAAAAATAAAAACAATAGTAAGTGGTAGAAATATGTATACATGTGCCTTTAAATATGGAAATAATGTTTTTATGGTGCATTAAATAAGGACTCCCTATTCTCTTCAATGGTTGTTATGGGATCTTTTAAATCCACCTGAGATACCACTAATTCAAGCAGTACAGACCCTTAGGTTACCATCTAATCTGATGGACAATACACTCAGGAGTCCAGTAACCCCCCCCCCTTCTGCTGAAGTGTTGTATCAGTAATCTAGTTAATTCTTGTGGGAATAGAACCCACAGCTTTTGCATCAAAGACTGCCTGTGGCAGCACTGACACTGCATGATAGTTCAGGCTT
The DNA here is from genome assembly GCF_019279795.1 of Protopterus annectens. Lineage (NCBI taxonomy): Eukaryota > Metazoa > Chordata > Ceratodontiformes > Protopteridae > Protopterus > Protopterus annectens. The sequence continues at coordinate 770,952,261 of NC_056746.1, read as the reverse complement.
CTAGTATTGAGCAGTGCTACCTTTATATAGTTTTGGATTTGATTGGCTAACTAGGTAATCTCAGGAGACTGACCTACTCTAAAAAATCACTGCAGGGAGGAAAAAGTTCTGTCCAATATATAGAAGCCAGAAGGAAAGAAGTTTAAGCCATTTCTAGCAAAGCAGCCCTGATTATCAATTATCTCTTCCCAGGCTGATATACATTGGGTCCTCTTAGAATGACACCAATACCTAAGTCGATAATTGAAGTCAGTTATCTTTTGTTTGTACTGCAGCATCATTCTTGGCAATGGTTGGATACTGTTCTAGTGTCACACCAGTTTCAAATGCATATTCTGGGAGCTGCATAATGTCATTCTTCATATAATCCAATAAGGTATGTCTCAAGCCATTTACTCCCACATGCACAATGACACTATCATATGTGTACTTAGGGTGAAGGGACTTAAGGGCCCTAGGGACACTGTGGATCCTGCTACATGAGACATAGCTAGTAGTCACTCTGTTCTTGCAGAGTACATTTGTGTGTCTGACAATGGAGTCACCAATGACTAAGACAGTGGAAGATGTGCCGTCTCAGCCTTGCTGGGTTAAGGGCTTTGGCCTGCCACTTGAGTAACCCGTTTTGGTAGTTGCACTTTCTGTAGTGTATGTGTATATTGTTTGCCTGTTATGTGATGCTAAGTGTCCTGTGTATCAAACCTTCATCTAGGAGTCCTTTGTGGTTTGGGCAGCAAATGTTTAAGTACCTCAATACAAGAATTATTTGTCTAGGACATGGTGGGCATGGTTGTGTGAGGTGATAGTTGTGGTGTACAGTCTCTGAAGAGAGGTTAACAACAGTGAAGGTTACTGGATACTTGCACCATATATAACTGTGTATAGGAATACGCTGCATTAGTGCCAGGATGGGAAGGGTAAATCACATTTACAGCTTTTAGTAATTTACATTATGAATGTTTCTTGTTTTTGTTTGATCTTTTATGTTTCTTTTTTGGCATGAGAACGATAATCCTCAGTCATGACCATAAACTTTGCTGTTTGGAACAGCCACTAGAGTTTAATGTCTGACAGATTTTTCTTGTTTTAGTCAAAAAAGAGGAAATATGTATGATACTTTCAGTCATGTGCAATTTTGTTTTCCCTTCCAGCTGTGATAAAATTATTGATACATTAAATTTCCATCAGCACCTACGTTCTTGTCTGTGTTATGATGTAGTGAATTAGGCGATTGTGCCATGTCGATTCACATAGTGAGAGAAATATATCCTTCAACTTTCTTGTTTGTCTTTTCTCCTATATACAAATGCTACAGAGCGACTCATGAAAAGATAATCTGTAGTTCTGGAGACTGGCTATAAAATAACATACAGGTATAGAGCTTGGTTTACAAATCTAAGAACCTCTGATGTGCAGCATTCAGTCAATAAATATAGATTCAGTATATATGTAACAGAAATTAAAGAATATTTGCATAATGTAACAGGTAATACTCCAGACATGAATTTCAAGTTGTTATACTAAGCATTTCAGGAGCATTTATGCATAAGGTGCAATTAGGTTGAGCCAAAAGTAATAGAATACAACGCTAACTGTTACATGTAAACAAACATTTCCCATTACATCACAGTTGCTCATTATTAGATGATGCTTTTATGATACTTTGATGGTGTAAAATTTAACTTCTGCAAGAAATAATGTTAATGTCATGGTAGCAGTGCATGACTTGTGATCACTATTAATTGTATGTTGCTTCTTGGACACCTTTATCACTACAATGTGATAAATAGCATATGGTAACCTTAGTTGAAATAAAACTTAAAAGAGAAAGTGGTAAATAAAGAACAAAATTCCAAAAAACTTAGAAATGAGCCATTCAAACTGGTATGTAGTTAAGTGCTTTCATTAATTTAATAGACCAACTTCTTCAGAACAAGATGATAAACTGAATAAAAATGAACAGTAAATACAACAGCAATAATTAACTAATTAATGAAAATCAAACCAATTAAATTTCAATTAAGTTCAATAGGAACAATTAAAAAACTCAATGAAACAGACTAAAGACTTTTTAAATAATTTTGTTTTTAAGCAAACATTTAATGTTTATAAGCCCATTTAATCCAGGTGGCTGATTTGTTCTTAAAGCAATCTGCCACTTGAGATCTTTTATTTCTAAGGTAGTGTTAAAATGTTAAGTCCACACCGTCTAACACCAAAAAAGAGAACTTACGAAAGTCATTACACTCACTGGCATGCTTAGTGGTGTAATCATGTTTTTTACTTGCTGCACAGTGTTCATAAAGGCATCTGACAGTTTTGCTCACATAACAACTTTCACATTCTGAGCAAATAGCTAAGTAAACAAGTTCTGTGCTTTTACAATTACATCTCTGTTTACTTATAATAGTTTTCTGTAAATGTTTAACAAAAAATGTTTTGTATAGCATTAATAAACCTACATTAGTTGGTGGGAAATAACCATCCTTTCTAAGCTCAAACACTTCAAATTTGTCTCTTTATACAGGAGATATATATTTATGATTTATTCGTTACATGGACAGGTCTCAGAGATACTTTTGATGACTTCCTTCAACAAATTAACAATAAAGGTGAGGGGTTAGTATTTAAGCTCAGTGAAGTAGGCACTACCGTTCATTTCTTAGACTTACGTATTTCGATAGACATTCAAAATAAACAATTGTCAAGTACTATCTATCGTAAAGAGATATTTTCCAACAGTTACCTACATTATGACAGCATGCACCCCAGCTTTATGAAAAATCATATTGTTCGGGGACAGATCAGTCATCTTAGTAGGTTGATTAGTTTGGATGAAATATTTTATAATGAGGTGGACTGTTTAATTGGCATGTTTTCCAACACAGGATACTATACTCTACAGGGAAATTAAAACTGATTAAGGAACAGTCACAAAGGTAGGGAAAACAAGTTTTCTCCCATTTTACTCCATGGTTTCACTCCAAGGGATGCTACTAGTATTTCTGATAATGGTAATAGAAGTTCTGCCTTTTCTGTACCTATTTAAAAATACACCAGATGTTGCTATGGTCTCCCTACAACCACCCCAGTTTAATAATGCAGAAATTCTTATTACCAAACTACAGATTAACAATAACAAATGCAGAAACATTGTAGACAAACACCCTAGAGGACATTCTCCACTGGTTATCCAGTACCTACCCCCAAGAAACTATGGTGTTTGGAGATTTTAACATTGATTGAAACACCTGTTCCTCGGAATCTCCTACAACCCATGTCAACCTACATGGTTTTACACAGCTCATATCTTCCCCCACCAAGATAGGCAAACTCAGTAACAAAGACAGTATCCTAGATTGGATACTTATCAATAGCCACCCCTATATGTACAAGTCAGGGACCCTTCCAGATGACCTAAGTGACCACTTACTTACGTACACTATCAAGCACAAGATGGACAACCCCCACCAGACCACCTTTAAAGCCATCAGAAATAATAAGAACTTCAACTCCACCAATTTTCAAAATGAACGTAAATCTTGCAACTGGTAAATCCTAAAGCATCTTTCACTAGACGATGCGGTAGCATACTTTAATTCCATTTTCCTTACTATTCTCGATTCTCATGCTCCTGCTCACTCCATTAGAACCAAAACAAAAACTGCCCCATGTTTCTCAAAAGAGACCAAATCGAAAATCATAGCTAGAAATAAGACATGGGACAAATAGCGTGCCGCAAACGACCCGCTAGATCAACTCAGATACAGACAGCTAAGGAATCACACAAAAAAATCTATTATACTAGACCAAAAAAACTTCTACTACCATCTTCAACAAAAACATCACAACAAACCTCAAATGTTTTGGGCAGGAATAAACAAACTTCTTCACCCAGGACAGTCCTCCACTCCTACCCTATCAGCTTCCAACCATAAATCCCCAGTGGATATTGCAAATACCTTCAATAGTTTCTTCACTGAGTATCCAATCCGTAGCCAGCCAACTGGCACCCAGCTGCTCCAACCCAAATTCTACCCCAGCCAATACCCCACTCTCCTTTAGCTAATACCCCACTCTCCTTTAGCCAATACCCCACTCTCCTTTAGCTTTCAGCCTGTTTCTACATCACTTATCAGATCTCTAATTAAGAAATTAAAACCAACTACTCTAGCAACTGATCTCCTCCTGCCAGAGTATCTGTAAAAAGCAGCAGATGCCATAGCATACCCCATCTCCATCATAATCAACAGAACCTTATCTGAAGCCACCATCCCCTCCATTTGGAAAATATCTAATGTAATACCACTCCATAAAGGAAGCAACTCCTTCAAACTGTCAAACTTTAGACCCATAGCTATTCTGTCACCATTGGCTAAAATTATGGAGAAGTGTGTCCATAAACAACGTATGCATTATCTTACCCAGAATAAACTGTTGGCCAACTCTCAGCATGGTTTTAGGCCACACCACAGTACCACCTCAGCCCTCCTATCCTTCTCTAACACCATAAACCATAACTGAAATAATAGCAATCATTCCTCAGCCCTCTTTTTAGATCTCTCCAAGGACTTTGATATGGTCAACCACCAAATACTCATGCACACCCTTATGACATTCTCACTAAATAGCCATGTGCTTCTATGGTTCCAATTTTACCTGTTTGGTAGACAACAAGCCATCCTATGGCAAGACAAACTATCAGCCCGTCTACCTGTCATCCTAGGTGTCCCCCAGGGCTCCATACTATGACCCCTTCTTTTCTCTCTCTCTATTAATGACCTTCCCACTGTCATCCCAAATGCTACCTGTATCCAATATGTGGATGACTCCACCTTGATTTGTTCAGCCACCTCCCCAACATATCTAATGACATTAACCCAGAATACTTACAATATAGTTGAAAACTGGCTCTCTAACCATCAGCTGATATTAAACCCTAACAAAACAAAGTTGCTTCTTTTCTCCCCCACTTGTAAGTCTTCCTCACTGCTCATTACCATAAAATCTAATGATGGTACCATTATCTCCCCAGATGCGCAAACCAAACTCTTAGGTGTCACAATAGACAACACCCTCACATTTAATATCCATGTCAATCAAACTATCAAAACCATTAACAAAAAACTTGGCTCCCTCTATAAGATCAAACTTTCCTTACTCCATTTGCTAGGACTGCTATTGCTCATTCCCAGCTACTCTCCACTCTTCTTTATGCCTCCCTTCTGCTCACTACTTTGAACAAATCCACTCTTAGCAAACTCTCCAGCTGTTATAACCATATTGCTAGATTTGCAACAGGCACGGCAGATAGGACCCACCACTGTCACAACCTAAATCTTCTGGGGTGGCTAGAATGGTCTAGCCTACTTCAGTACAACCAGCTTATAATTGCCCATAAAGTTCTCAACCACCCTGATAATATGCCTGCATTTAAAAATATCATCAACCCTTATAGCAACCCGAGGTCATTTCGCTCTTCAATAAACTACTGGTTCAAACATCCAAAATCAGCAACGCTGATGGGGACTCTCTGTTTGCTAACTCTGTTGGCAAAACTTGGAGCATTCTTCCTGCTGATCTTACTCTTGAACCCTCTCTTACTCAGTTCAAAAAAAGCCTCAAGCTATACTTTAAAACTCATTGGCTATGTCTTTGTTCAAAACCCGACTAGATCCTCCTCTATAGTCTGTAATCATGTTACATTGCCTAGTCAATTTGTCAACACTGTTTTAAAAATGTATGATTATATTACCTGCTTGCTCAACTGAAGCCTATAAACTGTGTAACTTGTAATCATTTTGCGATTTTTACTGTATATTCTACCTTGGAGCTTTTCTCCCCAGGCCTCCACTGAAAATGGACATGTATCCAATTGGACTATCCCGGTCAACAAATGTAAAATAAAATAAATAAAAATAAATTTCTGTAAATTCACATGATATCAGGAACATCTTGAAGGAAAATTAGAAAGTTATATTAGGCAACAGTAACCTTGCTTGACGGATAGTAGATCACCCACAGTTTATATATAAAAAGGGTGTCTAATATCAAACTTTTACTTGAATTTGGTGTCACCTCCAACACTGTAAGGGTTAGGTGCCTTGTTGCTACTTATCCATGCTACAATTGTAAACAATATAAGTTTATTAATGCTACACAGAGCATTTTTGTTAAACATTTACAGAAAACTATTATCAGTAAACAGAGATTTAATTGTAAAATCACAGAGGTTGTTTACTTAGCTACTTAGAATGTGAAAGTTATTATGTGGGCAAAATTGTTAGATGCCTTTATAAAAGAATTTACAAACACTGTGCAACAATTAAAAATATCATTACATCAATACTTTGGCTAAGCATGCCAATGAGTGTAACAACTTTCATAAGTTCTCTTTTTGTGTTAGACAGTGTGGACTTCAAATTTTATAGATATTTTTAACACTGCCTTAGAAATAAAAGAACTCAAGTGGCAGATTGCTTTAAGAGCAGATCAGGCACCTGGATTAAATGGGCTTATAAACATTAAATGTTTGCTTAAAACAAAATTATTTAAAATGACTATAGTCTGTTTCATTGAGGTTTTTAATTGAAATTTAATTGATGTTTGATTTTCATTGGTTAGCTAATTATTACTGTTGTATACATTATTAATTTTTATTCAGTTTGTCATCTTGTTCTGAAGAAGTTTGTCTATTAAATGAATGAAAGCGCTTAACTACATACCAGTTTGAGTGGCTCATTTAAAATTTTTTTGGCATTTTGCTCTTTATTTTGTTACTTTTTGTACGTTCTGTCATCGGTTTTAATTTTTTTTGTCATTTAGAAAGTGGTAAATACTGACAGTTTTGCAGACACAGTAGAATAAATAGCCAAAGTGAAACTGACTTGGACGAGTTTAGACAAAGGCCAACTAGGAAGCAGTCTACTATACTACTCCTGTTTCAGTGGTAGGAGCACTTTGCAAGGATTTATTTTTATAGTAAAGGAACATGGCAGTTATTTACTATAAAATAAGTAACTAACTAACTAACTAACTAACTAACTAACTAAATAAATAAATAAATAATGGAAAATCATTCCTACTGGAGCAGTGAGAGTGGCGCCTTTAGGAGAAAGTTCTGTACATTTGGCCATTTGATTTCTTGGCCACCTGCTTGTTGCACCCAAGATCCGCCCAGACATTAAATCAAGTAAACCTTGGGCAGGACTGCCTCCGTGGGATAACACTGAAATACAATGCAATACATGGCTATCCTTTTTAGCTTTAACTGCTGGGTAGGTTGGGAGCTGTTTGTAGAAAGTTAACTGACATGACTGCTGTTTTTCTCAGGTTTAGAGTCACACACTGCCTTTGCAGGATTAGTGTGCATTCAGATGATTAATATGATTTGGTTGGAGCAACTTGGAACATTTTAATGTGTAGCTACTGCCTGCATGGAAGTTCACAGAAATGAAATACAATATATAGCCATAATTATTTATCTAAATTGCACACAGAAGTAGTTACAACTACTGAGTGGATGTGGGTTCTGTTGAAAATAACTGACCCCCTCTCTTTGTTCAGTTCAAACAATCACTATCTGGCCACTAGTCATTTGTGCGAAGTGAGATGGACTACTTTACTGAACATCAGAGATATGCACAGACAAAGTAGATGTAATGGTTGGGGCTGTCTGTAGAGGAAAATGACTAGTGGCCTGCTGCTCATAGGTGAATATTAGGCAAGTGCTCTGTAGGGCCATTTTAAGCCTAGCCAATAACCTGAGGTCCAAATCAAACCATGTCCCTTGTATTGCTGAGGTGAAGACCTTCACCATTATGCCAAACCCACCCACTAAAATTGACACTTCAAACAAACAATGCTTTCTTTATAGGTTAGTACTAGGCTAGCTGCCAGTGTGGGCAATTTTAAGCCTATCCTATTTTTCACATAGGTAAGAATCAAATACTGTACTTTTTTGCCTGTGAGGTAAACATCTTAACCATTACACCAACCCCCTCTTGTGCATTATTCTGTAATTGCAGGAATATTTTTATTTTATTTTTATTTAACATTTGTTAACCGGGAATGTCCGACTTGGAACAAAGCTAATTTTCAGCGGAGGCCTGGGGAGAGACACTCCAGATACATGTCTTTATAACATGGGAGGAAATCGGAGCACCTGGAAACCCACACAAATGCAGGGAGGACATGCAGACTCCGAACAGAAGGCACCCCAGCCAAGAATCGAACTGGAGAACCTCTTGCTGTGAGGCAACAATGCTACTGCTGCACCTCTGTGCCATCCAGATATAATGTGAAATGTGTGAAGTAAACTGGAATACTTTAAATCTGTGACAACTGTCTGTGTGGAACAAAGGTGAGCTATATTACATGGCCATTGTATTGCAATCGGCTGTCTAAACTGTACCAAAAGGTGACTACAGTAGCCTGGAGGGGCTGTCTGAAGGGTCTATATTATTTAATTGAACTTTCAAAACTTCGAATCCCATATGTTCGACAACATATGATCAAAGTTTGAAAGTTCGAATATATAATAAAAACAAAAAACAAAAAAACTTACCTTAACTGTGCAGGCAGGGAGGCAAGCCCCCCTGCACCCCCCACACACACCCTACTTAAATATACCAACTCTGAGATCGCACTTCAGTGCAGAAAAGGGAAATTATTCCATTCTGCACTGAACGGCGCCATTATGCTTAACCTTCAAACACTTGAAATGTCGATCATATGGTGTCGACCACATGATGTTCGACATTTCAAGCGTTTGAGGTTTTAATAGGAACCCTGTCTGAATGAAAACAACTGACTCTCTTGTGATTTGTTCAGTTTAAAATTATCTTCCTAAAACAAGGCATACAATGCACTGCAGAATATCCAGAGTTTCGGGGGACATTGTCGCTCCACACTCCAAAGCTACATAAGTAGATTTTGACACAGGCATAGTAGAATGTGTCCTAAAATCCACCTAGTCTAAAACCAGCACAATCTAGAGGTGTACAGAGAAGGCCACTGTAATTTATGTAAGTGTCTAGGGATGATATCCTTATTTCTTTATTTTCTTTCACAAACCTCAGAAGTTTGCACAGCTCATTACAGGTTAAGTCAGGATAGAGACAGTGAGGTCATTATTTCGAAATTAGTGCCTGAACCCAAGCATCATGCAAATAATGTCTAAAAATCTTCATAAAAACAAAGAAATAAATACAAATTAAACAGACAACCACATTAAAAGAAATAAGTGTTAAGTATAAGTCAAAGAAATGTGTTTTAGGCCCCTTTTAAAACCTGCTAATATGGGTATGTCCTGGAGCCAACCAGGAAATGGCTTCCATAACAAAGGAACTTGATAGCTATAGGAGCAATGATCAGAAGAATCAAGGTTACAGAATGGAACAAGGAGGCCTCGAGAACTGGAGTGTAGAGTGTGAGTTGGATTCTAACTGTGTAGAATGTGCTGTAGGTACAGAGGGACAAGGTTATGAAGTGAAAGGTAAACCATGACAAAAATCTTGTAAATAATGTGTTATCACACTGGAAGCCACTGCAAGTTCCTCAGTATTGGGTAATGTGATATGTCTTGTAATGCCTGAAAGTAAACCAGAAGCAAAATTTTGCACCAGTTATAGTTAGGCAATCTCTAATCAGTGAGGCCAAAATATAGAGCATTATAGCAATTTAGGTGTGATTTTACCAAGGCATGAGCAATAGGAAGGTAACTGGGGAAATGAGGGCTTGATAAGGCTGAGATTATGCAGGTAGAATCAAGATTTGATGACAGCTGAAATGTGCTGCATGAGTGTCGGAGACTGCTATCAAAAATCACATCAAGATCATGCATCTTTGACACTATAATAAATTTGTTACCATGATAAAAAATATCTTGTGTGAAAAATGTGAGGATAGAGTTCCTCAAAGTAGTATGGACAATCAAAGCCATTGTCTTAAAGGTGTTGAGTTTAAGCCTGTTACTGATCAATCACAAGGCTTTCTTTTTAGTTTTGTTCATAATCTCAAAAGCACAACACAGCAATGCACTAAGCTGGTTGTGAATGACATTACCTACATTGAGTCTGAACATATAGCAAACCTACTGAATGATAAATTCAACTCTAACTTTACCCCCTCTCCTTTCCATCTCTCAAGCAAGATATACCTAAAACTGTCTCGCTTCTAGCTATTACACAAGGCCAAGTCCCAAAAGTGCTATCAAAAGCTGAAAATACTGCACTGATGGGTCTTGATAATATCCCTGGATGTATCTTAAATAGCTTGAAGCACAATTTAGCCACCTAAATAGCTTGAAGCACAATTTAGCCACCTCTGATAACACTGTTCAACCTCAGGCTCCATGCAGGTTTTGTACAAAGTGAATGGAAAACAACTACAGTCATTCCCCTGCATAAAGGAAGACCTTCTACAGACCCAGGCGATTACACACCAATACATCTGACCAGAGCATATGCAAAGCCATAGAAAGACTTATCAAGGACCTAATCAATAAGAACTTAGGAAACATCCAGTGACTGGATGCACCTCAGTTTGGATTCATCAGGAACAGGTCATGCTTACTCAACCTGGTGGACTTTTTTGAAAAGGCCACCTAAACAATGGCTGAAGGTAAAATGATAGACACCACATACCCTGACAAGGGTAAAGCTTTTGATGCAATTCACCACTCATATAATAGAACAGCTAATTAAACTTGGAATCAACCCCTATTTCACCCTCTGGATTGCCAACCTTTTCACAAAGAGAATGCAGGAAATCAAAATAGGGGAAGTTATCTCCACAGAGACCAGTCAACAGTGACGTCCCCCATGGTTCTGTACTGGGGCCTCTCTTGTTTGGCATCTTCTTGACTGAAGTAAAAGACAGTACCATAGAGCTCTGACTGACTAAGTTTGAAGAAGAATGCAAGCTAGGATCAGTCACTGACTCCCCAAATGAATTAGCCATCCTGCAGATAGGTTTGTCCCAAATAAGTAATTGGTGCCAAAATCATTAACTGAAACTAAATGCTAAGAAGTGCATTATTGTATCCTTTGTTAAATCATATACCCCAGGGAAACTACCACATTGACCATACACCACTAAGAGATGACATAGTTGTTTGGGATTTGGGAATTTTTGCAGACAGTGACATAACTTTCAGCCAACATGTGCCTATTGCTGTAAGAACGTCCTTCTATATTGCACAGCTTACAAACAAAGGGGTTGTGTCTAGATATAGGAATGTCATTGTTCCCTTTTACTTAGCTCCCATTAAGCCAATCATTGAGTATAACGCTCCTTTTGGCATGTATCTGAACATACCAGGAAACAATTGGAATGCCCACAGAGATATATTACTGAAAGCATACAAAGCCTAAACAATATGTCATACATGGAGTGACTCAAAGCCCTGTCACTATACTTGGTATCCTACAGACTGCTAAGAGCTGACCTGTGTCTGGCATACAAGGCATCCTCTAACCCAATACTGATGGATTTACTGCACATCAGAAAGTCAAATGGCATCAAAAATAATTAGTCCAGGGATCTAAACCTCTTCTGCAGGCATGCCCGAAGGCAGGTAAAGGCTAGGACTGTGGTAGTGAGGGTTGGAAATTTGAATGTTGGCAGTATGACTGGTATAGGGAGAGAGCTAGCTGATATGATGGATAGAAGGAAGGTTGGTATATTGTGTGTGCAAGAGACCACATGGAAAGGGAGCAAGGCTAGGTGTATCGGAGATGGGTTCAAATTGTTTTATCATGGTGTGGATGGGAGGAGAAATGTGGTAGGTGTTATCCTGAAGGAACAGTATGCTAAGCATGTTTTGGAGGTGAAAAGAGTGTCAGATAGAGTGATGTTTATGAAGCTGGAAATTGATGGTGTAATGATAAATGTTGTTAGTGCATATGCTCCACAAGTTGGGTGCGCGATGGATGAGAAAGAAAAATTTTGGAGTGAGTTGAATGAAGTGGTGATGACTGTTCCCAAGGGTGAGAGAGTGGTGATTGGAGCAGATTTCAATGGGCATGTTGGTGAAGGGAATAGAGGGGATGAGGAAGTTATGGGTAGGTATGGTGTTAAGCACAGGAATGCAGAAGGTCAGATGGTAGTGGATTTTGCAAAAAGGATGGACATGGCTGTGGTGAATACGTATTTTAACAAGAGGGAGGAGCATAGGGTGACATACAAGAGTGGAGGAAGATGCACACAGGTGGATTATATCTTATGTAGAAGGGCTAGTCTGAAGGAGATTGGAGACTGTAAAGTGGTGGCAGGGGAAAGTGTAGTTAGGCAGCATAGGATGATGATTTGTAGGATGACACTGGTGATCAAGAAGAAGAGAAGGAGTGTGAGGGCAGCACCAAGGATCAAATGGTGGAAATTGAAAAAGGGTAATTGTGAGGTGGAGTTCAGGGAAGCGTTAAGACAGGTACTGGGTGGCAGTGAAGAGTTACCGAATATCTGGGTAACTACAGCAGAGATAGTAAGGGAGACTGCTAGAAAGGTGCTTGGTGTGACATCTGGAAAGAGGAAGGAGGACAAGGAGACCTGGTGGTGGAATGAGGAAGTACAGGAGAGTATACAGAGAAAGAGGTTGGCGAAGAAGAAGCGGGATTGTCAGAGAGATGAAGAAAGTAGACAGGAGTATAATGAGATGAGGTGCATGGCAAAGAGAGAGGTGGTGAAGGCTAAGGATAAGGTGTATGAAGAGTTGTATAAAAGCTTGGACACTAAGGAGGGAGAAAAAGACCTGTACCAATTGGCTAGACAGAGGGACCGAGCTAGTAAAGATGTGCAGCAGGTAAGGGTGATAAAGGATAATGAGAGAAACGTACTCACAAACGAGGAGAGTGTGTTGAGCAGATGGAAGGAGTACTTTGAGGGGCTGATGAATGAAGAGAATGAGAGGGAGAGAAGGTTGGATGATGTGAGGATAGTGAATCATGAAGTGCAGTGGATTAGCAAGGAGGAAGTAAGGATAGCTATGAAGAGGATGAAGAATGGAAAGGCTGTTGGTCCAGATGACATACCTGTGGAAGCATGGAGGTGTTTAGGTGAAATGGCAGTGGAGTTTTTAACTAGATTGTTTAATGAAATCTTGGAAAGTGAGAGGATGCCTGAGAAATGGAGAAAAAGTGTTTTAGTACCGATTTTTAAGAATAAGGGTGATGTGCAGAGCTGTAGTAACTACAGAGGGATTAAATTGATCAGTCACAGCATGAAGTAATGGGAAAGAGTAGTGGAAGCTAGGTTAAGAAGAAAGGTGATAATTAGTGATCAGCAGTATGGTTTCATGCCAGGAAAGAGCACTACAGATGCAATTCTTGCTCTGAGAGTGTTGATGGAGAAGTTCAGAGAAGGTCAGAAGGAGTTGCATTGTGTCTTTGTGGACTTAGAGAAAGCATATGACAGGGTGCCTAGAGAGGAGTTGTGGTATTGTATGAGGAAGTCGGGAGTGTCAGAGAAGTATGTAAGAGTGGTACAGGATATGTACAAGGGTAGTGTGACAGCGGTGATATCTGTGGTGGGAGTGATAGATGTGTTTAAGGTGGAGGTGGGATTACATCAAGGATCAGCTCTGAGCCCTTTCTTATTTGCAATGGTGATGGACAGGGTGACAGACGAGATCAGACAGGAGTCCCCGTGGACTATGATGTTTGCAGATGACAATGTGATCTGTAGTTAGAGTAGGGAACAGGTGGAGGAGACCCTGGAGAGCTGGAGATATGCTCTAGAGACAAGAGGAATGAAGGTCAGCAGAAGTAAGTCAGAATATGTGTATGTGAATGAGAGGGAGGACAGAGGAAAGGTGAGGATGCAGGGAGTAGAGGTGGCAAAGGTGGATGAGTTTAAATACTTGGGATCAACAGTTCACAGTAATGGTGTGTGGAAGAGAGGTGAAGAAGAGAGTACAGCCAGGATGGAGTGGGTAGAGAAGTGTCAGGAGTGATTTATGACAGACGAGTACCAGTAAGAGTGAAAGGGAAGGTCTACAAGAGGGTAGTGAGACAAGCTATGTTATATGGGTTGGAGACAGTGGCATTGACAAAAAGGCAGGCGTCAGAGCTGGACGTGGCAGAGTTAAAGATGTTAAGATTTGCACTGGGTGTGACAAGGATGGACAGGATTAGGAACAAGTATATTAGAGGGTCAGCCCAGGTTGGAAGGTTTGGAGACAAAGCCAGAGAGGCAATATTACGTTGGTTTGGACATGTGCTTAGGAGTGATGTAGAGTATATTGGGAAAAAGATGCTAAGGATGAAGCTGCCAGGTAACAGGAAAAGAGGAAGGCCTAAGATAAGGTTTATGGATGTGGTGAGAGAGGACATGCAGGTGGTTGGTGTGACAGAGCAAGATACAGAGGACAGGAAGAAATGGAAACAGATGATCTGCTGTGGTGGCCCCTAATGGGAGCAACCAAAAGAAGAAGAAGATCTAAACCTCTTCTGCAACACCAACAGACTGGTTTGGCCTGACAGATATATCTTGCAGAAGATAGTGCTGCTCTGTAACAGATGCCCCATCCATGTAAAACAAAGCTTATCCCTGTCCGCAATCAAGCAAAACTTGAATCTATAGATGGGAAACACAAAATTTATCCCAGGACTTCCCCCTGTACTACAAATAGACAGAAACAGTACCTAAATGCTTTATACCAAGCATGGGTCCCCTCAAATTATTTATGGTACAACGCTAGGGGGAATATTTAATTATCAACCATGAGGTGGGTTAGGCTAATCTAACACCAAACGGGATATGTTAATTCAAGCAACAAAAGGGAAATTGGCTAGTCTTAAAATGGCCTCCAAGGGCAGCTAACCTAGTACTTACTTATGAACCTATGGTGATTCAATTGTGGATATATTCCAGATCTTAAGAAAGGCAAATAATGGCATAGACAGATTCCTGAGGTAAAAATGTTTATTGTCAGCATACCAATGGTATTATAGACCTATCAAATGAATAGCATCACCTAACTGCAATAAGTAGATAAAAAACTATCATGATTCAAGGATGGAAGCCCTTTGGTACCCCTCAAACCAAAGGGTGGGAGGAGAAGGAGGAATTAAGACAAGAAACCACCCTCTGCGTACAGCATGATAAATATGAAGCAAACAAGTCAGGGACTGTTCCAGAGGCTCCAAAAAATCTAGAAGAGTAGAGCAATCTACTAAGTCAAATAGTGATGACAGATCGAGAAGGACAAAAACTTTTAATAAAGCTGATCTCTCACAAGTAGGAGACTCTTAAAAACTGTAGTAAGAGCTACCTCAGTTGTGTCTAGCACTAAGATAAGAATGGAGTTGGTCTACAAATGTATATCTGTTCAAAAATTTCTTTCTCAAGAATATTGACCAAAAATATAAGATTCAAGATTGGACAATAGTTATCAAGATCATCAGGATCCCAGCCAGCCTTTTTAAAGATTGGTATAACAAGTGCCACTTTTAGAGATGAGGGAAACAGCCCACCCCAGGGGAGGTAGTGATGATGTCATTGATCAGTAACCCAACAGCCACTAGAGCCCCCCCACAAACCTAGAAAAGCATGGGTCCAGAAGGTAAGCGGTATTATTTACACTGGGGTCAAAATGCATAGCTCATTGACGTTTCTTTTTCTTTAACTTTTCTTTTAGACTTCATGGGTATGCAGAAGATCAATGTAGCTTGTATAGGAATGGTGACCATTTAGGAGTAACAAGTTGAAAATATTACTGTGATCATTTTTTTTTCACGCTTCTCAATCAGATATGAGTATTTTTTTTCACTTTCATCATAATCAAACATCAAATGTGTATACAAGTGGCTGTCTTTTATGGGAGTGTAAGGAGCCATGATGTATTTATATGTCTGACAGCAACAGGTTGAAATATGCTATGTTCTCTCTGTTATTTTTTTTTTTTAATTTTGTCACAGTCTGACAGACATTGGCTATCTTTTAGATTGCAGTAAGGAGGTAAAACAGAGGCAACTTGAAATAAATATGACTGTGCCACTTGTGCTTTCACTTTTATCTGAGTCTAACCCCAGGGGTGCATAGAAAGTGTTTAATTTTGGGGGTGGTGTAGAGAGGCAGGTACTAGTCCCAGATATGACTTGGGTATCCTTGCAAACATTTGTCTGTAAACTATTTTCTTAGTTTCTTCCTTAAAATAAAACAATGTTGAATTTTTTCCTCATGATTTTGATATAGCTATCACTAGATCAAAATGTTGGGGAGCCTACCCTCCTCCAGACCTCCAGCTTAATGCATTTTTTCCCACCAAGTATAGTCTTGGTGAGTTAGGGTGTGTTGAAAGGATGCAGGAAAAAGCAAGGTTGAATAACAAAACTGAATTTCTTTCCTTAATCTGGATTTTTTCAGGTCATTTTGGATCAATCAGGTTGTTTAAAAAAATCTATGGCATACACCTTACCACATTTAGGATCTATGGATTTTGGCAAACCCCTAGCTTAATACAGCTATTTCCTCCACAATTATCACAGTGCAGTCTTGCTAAGGCCAGTCCTGAATATTGATAATTGTGAAGCTGTGGTGTCAGAATTGCATATAACCCAGAACATTACTTGGATAAGTCAGTGAGTATTTTACTATTTTACTTATGTATGAAATGTAGTATATGCATCAGTAGAGCAGACAGTGGAAGAGCTCTGTCATGCTAAATATGGAGTGCAGCTGTGCTGGACTCATTACTCTGACATTGTAATGATGAGAGAAATTGTCATAGGTAATGGGAAGTATGGGATCACTGTTGTGTGAGTGGTACAAGAACTACGGCCTAGTTATCTGGATAATGCATTTTTATTGAGTAGAACGTTTGTCTGCCTCAGAATGATGTGCTTATATAGTTAGGGTCACACATTAGTGTACTGTCAGACCTTAAGTAAAGCTTGTTCATCATTGTTGTCATGTTGGGTCTTCTATAATGGCAGTGCTACAGACACACATCTGTCAGTACTGTGATGTACTATGTGATATTACCATGTGTCAGCCTTGCAGATGTAGTGACCAGTTGTCAATACCATTCATGGACCTGGTCACAGGAAATGGTTTGCTAGCATGTGTTGGTGCCAAGGTGAAATAAGTACATAAATGTGAAATAACGTTGCATATCTCTCAAGATAGGGATATGACTGTTTTTCATCTTATGAATGTTGCTCTTCAATTGTTTCTTGGTTCAGGCTGGAATGCAACTGTTTTAATGAGAATGGTAACCTTTAACCACTAGAAATTAATGTGTGACAAAAATTTAGCCAAAACAGAGGAAAAAAGGTTTCAGTTACATATCATTATGTCCCCCATTCAAGTATGATAAAATCAATCACATGTTAAAATTTCACCCGCACCTACCTGCCTGTCTGTGTTCAGCTGCAGGTTGCAGGGAAATATGGAATCACATTCACAGACTTGTTTGATTCACGTAGAAATAGAGATGTATCCTTTGAATATCTGGTTTGCCATTGCCCCAAATACACACATGCTAAGGAGTTACCCATGAACAGCTGTCTGCAGTCTTGATTAATGAGGGTTAAACTGTATAAAAGGTATACAGTTTGGTAGATCGAACTAAGCACCCCAATGTGCAGCAATAAGCCAATAAGAATAAATATATATATATATATATATATATATATATATATATAATACAAACTAAAGAATATTTGCATAATGTAGCAGTTAATACTGGTGACTCATGGTGATAAAAAATTGTTACACGTAGCATTTCAGGAGCATGCATGCAGGTTTGATGCATGGTTAAGTTGACCATTATGTAGCCACAAATAAGGTTAGTTACATGAGCAAAAATTGCATCAGCTCACAGTTAAAACCTGAATGATTGCAACTGCTATGAGGTCTTGATGCTGTTAAGTTTGACTTATAAATGAAATAATGTGACTATCATGATAGCGATGCACCACAAGTTTGCTCTATTATTGCATGTTCCTTCATGCTGATGTTTATCTGGAGAGTATGATAAATACCATATGGTAACCATTGCTGAAACAGCAGTCAAAAGAAGAGGTGGTAAACATTGACAGTTTTAAAATCATCAGAACACACAGAGGATGTGGTGTTGATGTTTGTGAAGCTGTGGTAACAGAATAACCTAAAACTTACTGAATTACTTAGATAAAGCTGCGGTTATTTTCATTACATATTATTCCATTACATGTAGCAGTAGATGCTACACTGGCAGAACACTGTCATACTGGAGAATTAAGGGAGACAGACTGATGAGCATCATTACATATTATTCCATTACATGTAGCAGTAGATGCTACACTGGCAGAACACTGTCATATTGGAGAATTAAGGGAGACAGACTGATAAGCATCATTACATATTATTCCATTACATGTAGCAGTAGATGCTACACTGACAGAACACTGTCATATTGGAGAATTAAGGGAGACAGACTGATGAGCATCATTACATATTATTCCATTACATGTAGCAGTAGATGCTACACTGGCAGAACACCGTCATATTGGAGAATTAAGGGAGACAGACTGATGAGCATCATTACATATTATTCCATTACATGTAGCAGTAGATGCTACACTGGCAGAACACTGTCATATTGGAGAATTAAGGGAGACAGACTGATGAGCATCATTACATATTATTCCATTACATGTAGCAGTAGATGCTACGCTGGCAGAACACTGTCATATTGGAGAATTAAGGGAGACAGACTGATGAGCATCATTACATATTATTCCATTACATGTAGCAGTACACGGTACACTAGCAGAACACTATCATATTGGAGAATTAAGGGAGACAGACTGATGAGCATCATTACATATTATTCCATTACATGTAGCAGTAGATGCTACACTGGCAGAACACTGTCATACTGGAGAATGAAGGGAGACAGACTGATGAGCATCATTACATATTATTCCATTACATGTAGCAGTAGATGCTACACTGGCAGAACACTGTCATATTGGAGAATTAAGGGAGACAGATTGATGAGCATCATTACATATTATTCCATTACATGTAGCAGTAGATGCTACACTGGCAGAACACTGTCATATTGGAGAATTAAGGGAGACAGACTGATGAGCATCATTACATATTATTCCATTCCATGTAGCAGTAGATGCTACACTGGCAGAACACTGTCATGTTGGAGAATTAAGGGAGACAGACTGATGAGCATCATTACATATTATTCCATTACATGTAGCAGTAGATGCTACACTGGCAGAACACTGTCATATTGGATAATTAAGGGAGATAGACTGATGAGCATCATTACATATTATTCCATTACATGTAGCAGTAGATGCTACACTGACAAAACACTGTCATATTGGAGAATTAAGGGAGACAGACTGATGAGCATCATTACATATTATTCC
Organism: Protopterus annectens; assembly: GCF_019279795.1. NCBI lineage: Eukaryota > Metazoa > Chordata > Ceratodontiformes > Protopteridae > Protopterus > Protopterus annectens. Next base: position 770,932,885 of record NC_056746.1, on the reverse strand, counting down.
ATTACATGTAGCAGTAGATGCTACACTGGCAGAACACTGTCATATTGGAGAATTAAGGGAGACAGACTGATGAGCATCATTACATATTATTCCATTACATGTAGCAGTAGATGCTACACTAGCAGAACACTGTCATACTGGAGAATTAAGGGAGACAGACTGATGAGCATCATTACATATTATTCCATTACATGTAGCAGTAGACGCTACACTGGCAGAACATTGTCATATTGGAGAATTAAGGGAGACAGACTGATGAGCATCATTACATATTATTCCATTACATGTAGCAGTAGATGCTACACTGGCAGAACACTGTCATATTGGAGAATTAAGGCAGACAGACTGATAAACATCATTACATATTATTCCATTACATGTAGCAGTAGATGCTACACTGGCAGAACACCGTCATATTGGAGAATTAAGGCAGACAGACTGATGAGCATCATTACATATTATTCCATTACATGTAGCAGTAGATGCTACACTGGCAGAACACTGTCATACTGGAGAATTAAGGGAGACAGACTGATGAGCATCATTACATATTATTCCATTACATGTAGCAGTAGATGCTACACTGGCAGAACACTGTCATACTGGAGAATTAAGTGAGACAGACTGATGAGCATCATTACATATTATTCCATTACATAGTAGATGCTACACTGGCAGAACACCGTCATATTGGTGAATTAAGGGAGACAGACTGATGAGCATCATTACATATTATTCCATTACATGTAGCAGTAGATGCTACACTGGCAGAACACCATCATATTGGAGAATTAAGGGAGACAGACTGATGAGCATCATTACATATTATTCCATTACATGTAGCAGTAGATGCTACACTGGCAGAACACTGTCATATTGGAGAATTAAGGGAGACAGACTGATGAGCATCATTACATATTATTCCATTACATGTAGCAGTAGATGCTACACTGGCAGAACACCATCATATTGGAGAATTAAGGGAGACAGACTGATGAGCATCATTACATATTATTCCATTACATGTAGCAGTAGATGCTACACTGGCAGAACACCGTCATATTGGTGAATTAAGGGAGACAGACTGATGAGCATCATTACATATTATTCCGTTACATGTAGCAGTAGATGCTACACTGGCAGAACACTGTCATATTGGAGAATGAAGGGAGACAGATTGATGAGCATCATTACATATTATTCCATTACATGTAGCAGTAGATGCTACACTGGCAGAACACTGTCATGTTGGAGAATTAAGGGAGATAGACTGATGAGCATCATTACATATTATTCCATTACATGTAGCAGTAGATGCTACACTGGCAGAACACTGTCATGTTGGGAGAATTAAGGGAGACAGACTGATGAGCATCATTACATATTATTCCATTACATGTAGCAGTAGATGCTACACTGACAGAACACTGTCATATTGGAGAATTAAGGGAGACAGACTGATGAGCATCATTACATATTATTCCATTACATGTAGCAGTAGATGCTACACTGGCAGAACACTGTCATACTGGAGAATTAAGGGAGACAGACTGATGAGCATCATTACATATTATTCCATCACATGTAGCAGTAGACGCTACACTGGCAGAACACCATCATATTGGAGAATTAAGGGAGACAGACTGATGAGCAGCATTACATATTATTCCATTATATGTAGCAGTAGACGCTACACTGGCAGAACACTGTCATATTGGAGAATTAAGGGAGACAGACTGATGAGCAAGAGAAGAGAAAATATTACAGGCATAGCAAAAGTTATCATCTCTCAAAATTTAGATGAATGAAGGCAATAATACTCCTCTACTTGAGTCACACTATAAATGTCATTATCAACTAGCATATAGAAGAGGAAAGACTGTTACTTGTAAAACTAGCAATAAAGGATCACTGATGTGGATGCTGGTAATGCTCCTCTTTCCAGTAACAGGAGGTGTTATAGTCTCACCTTACTAGTGCTATCTCTTGTATGCTAGTGTATGTTTGTGAGCATGTATGCATGTAAATGTCCACTCCATCACTCATATGGGTAGAAGTGTGTATGTACATTATACCTTTATCTGTCTATCTATCTGTCTGCCTGTCATCTATCTACGGTTGCATGTATCATTGTAGAGAGGGAGGAAACAGATATAGAGATAGATTCATACAGGCACACAGATATACACAAAGATATATCTTTATGTGCATACTTAGACATACAAATATATATGGCCCTGTGAATATAAAAAGAAATACAACAAATACTTGTTATACAACCAATGTTAAATATGTATGTATGTATGTATGTAAATACATGCGCGCGCGCACACACACACACACACACACACATTAATATGTCAGATGATCAAGTTTTCAGAATCTCGAAATTCATACGGTTGAGACTATATGATCAAGTTTCTAAAAACTGGAACATCAAAAAAAAAAGCACAAAAATTTACCTTTTCGCACACCCCACAACCCCTGCAAATTATATATACCAACTCTGAGATCGCACTACAGTGAGGAAAAAGGTAAATTTCCCGATCTGCACTATACCATGATCTCTGTTTAAAGGCTTTGAGTTTTCAAAAACTCATTCATATGGCCTTGACCATATGAATTTTGAGTTTCTGAAAACTCATCAACTGACAGGGACCTATATATATTTATATATGTATACATAAAAACATATGCATTTGTTTATTTATGTTATTTATTTCCATACTGGCAATCGGGTAAGTAGTCTTGTCAACACAACTGTTTTGGTCTTAAAAGGAGTCCCTTAGAGCAAATGAAGGAGAATTACAGTAGTAATAGTGAAGTACACTACTAAAGCAATATGTGCATTGCACACAGTTTCAATAATATACATGCATTATCAGATATGCAGAGTATACAGAATTGATAGACATTTAAGAATGCTTTGGATTGCATGTCTGTCAGTAAGACATACAGAGGCTATGGATTTCAAACCACATGAATATAAACAGGGATTATGTTTTACATAGTCCCCTATCTCCAAAGAGTGGAAAGGATTTACTCTTTTATAGAATAAGAGCTAAATTTGACTAGCACTGGTCTGATTTGTTGTTTAGCAGTTTTACACAGGAAAACTATGTGATGGGCTCTATCATTGTGAATAGTGTCTAAAGGAATATCTGTTCACTGCCCTAGACATTTTTTCATAAAATTCATTCATGCAGTTCCTGGACAGCTGAGAATTGAATGTTGCCCCTTCTAGACCTGCTTTCCAGTTCAACAATCGTATTTTGCTTTTGTTTGTGCAACAGCTCCAATTCTGCCATTCTTTCCTTAAATTCCTTCTTTAATGCTTGCAGATTATTTATTGCCTCCAATTTGTCCATGAGTGACTCCTCAATCTGCTGTATCTTTCTATTATTTTTCTCTATATAGTCCAGATGAGTACTGCTTACCTTGGTATGGATTTGGTTGATTTTTGTTCCTACTGATGCCAGGTTTTCCCATTGATTATCCTCAATTGCTGGTAGAAATTCCTATGTATTCACTGCTGGGGCCTCATGGATCTCTTTTTTTGCATTTTTAACTTTACTGACTTTAAGTGTTATAGGTTTAGATTTGGCACCTCCTTTATAGACATGTAGTCTTTATACTGGCTTTTTTTCCCTTTATGGCAAAAAAAAAAAAAAACTACACAGCTTACTCCTTCAATGCCCTACCAAATGTCCCCCAAATTTTACCATGTTTGTGTGATTACACTGGTAAAAAGGGGTGGACAAAGAAGAGGAAGACAAGAAAATAAGGTTGTGGAGGTCACAAGCTCCGTGTAAGGTCTGTAGCAGGCAGATGTACATAAAGGAAAGTTAACAAGACCGGAACTGTCAAACAAACATGGAAAGAAGAACTAAAAATAACATCTGTGTGGATAATGAATTACTTTGCTTTGCCAAACTTACAAAAATAATTGCAAGGATACCCATGCCAAATTGATATATCATGTTACTGCCCAGTGTACAATAAATTTAGATCACACCTACTTCAGTGCATGTTCAAAGGGACTGTACATTGCAATAAAAAAATAAATGCATAGGTGAAGATGTATTTTTATGAGTTACATTAACAAATTAAATCAACAGACAATCAAGATCCTTTCATACTTTGTAATAAAACACAGAAAGCAAGACAGGGTGCCCCCAGTTCATTATTTCAGACACCAAGTGACTAGTGTACCTTAGTCAGGGTCCTACTTGCTCAGGGTGGACAGTTATGAAGAGCAGACATTGGGTGGAGACATATTTCAGGAGTTTGCATTAATAAAGCAAGCAGAAATTCAAGATAATTAAAGAATGGGTAGCACAGAAATTCACACTGGGTTATCTTCAAAATAAATTTAATTTCAGAATGAGCCCTTTTTGCCCCATCAGGACTTCATCAGACTCTGACAATCAGAATTAATTCTTCCCTGCTTACCACATTCACTTCCGTGGAATCAGTGGAGGTGGCACCATGCAATAATTTGTGGAGATTGGATAGTGTCTGTCTGGTATGCAGGTATAGCTTTCACTTTACATGCCATGTGATACTTCCAAAGACATTTTGGAGACACATTGGGTATTTCACAGGCTTTGCCCTCAAGGATACTGTGGCAGTTCCTCAATGTTATACTAATCCATGTGGATAAACATATCTATTTTCCACAGACAGACATCACAGGAGAGACGATACCGTCATAAATAGGTTCATACGTGTATACTAGACTAATGACCACAAGGACCCTTATAAGCCCAGCTGTGCAACCCAAATCTGATCCAAAAATTTGATTTATATAGGTAGTGATTACTGACTCCCTCTGTCATCAGAGACCATCAGAGACATAGGAGCCCAACCAGGGATTAATTTCCAATTACCCATCCGTTGGTCCAAGCTACACTTAAAAAGGAATAGGGAGGAACTCTGATTCACATGGAAGTGGAATCTGTTCCAGAGAATGTGAATTCTCTGGGAAATGTATCTGTCTTGCCAACATAGGTTCATAGGTGTATACCAGGCTAATGGCCCTGGAGCCTTTATAAGCTTAGCCCATAGGATTACCCTGGCATTGTGCCACCCAACCTTAGTTCCCAATGTCTCTGTTGAGTAGAGTCACTGGAGTGAACCCCAGGGTGAATTTTCTATTTCTCATCCACTCATCAAGATTTCTCTTGAAGAGGGCCATTGAGGTGCTCTGTTTGACATATATGGGAAGTCTGTTCCATAGCATGGGCAGTCTCTGGGTTATGAACCTGTCCCTCCAGCATGTTCTGTTGATTTTGGTAATGAAGTTGAGGTCTCTGGAGCATGTGGTGCAGATGGATTGGGATTTCTTTAGATGTAGCATTTCTAACAGAGCTGGGTCAGACATGGCTTTGTAAGTCAAGCAGATATCGCCTCTAAGTAGATGATATGAGACAGAGAATATTTTTTTGAGTCTGTTCATATAGGATAAGTGTTTACGCTTTGTGAAGTACTTCTGCAGCCTCTCCAGTTGTTGCAGGTGTCTAGTGAGGTACGTGCCAAATGGGACATTGTACTCAATGATTGGCCTAATGAGAGAAGAGTAGAGGGAGACAATGACCTCTTTCTTCCTAGATGCAAAACCCTTAGTAATGAGATGTGTCACATAGAAGGACTTTCTGACCACAGTGGCAATGTGGTGGTCAAAAGAGAGGTTGCTGTCAACCTGTGTTCCCAGATCTCTTATAACACCTTCTGTGTTCAGTGGACTACCATCTATATGGTAATTCATGGGAACTGGGTTTTTCCCAAAGGAGAAGACAACACATTTTTTGGCATTGAGCTTAAGCCCATGGTTCTAACACCTGTTGTTGGTCTCAGTGAGGCTTTTCTGTAGGATGTCAACATCACTTGGGGAGTTAATAATGGCTCCCAACTGGCAATCATCTGTGAACTTTGTCAGCCAGAGTCCCTTTGTGTTGGCATGGATTTCTGAGAAGTAGATACCAAACAGGAGAGGACTCCACTCGTGACTGGTTGGCAGTCTGACTTGGAGTCAGCTACTTTCACACTGTGGGTTCTATCTGTGAGCCAGTTTGCAACCCACCTAGTGATATAGGGGTTGATGCCTAGTTTAGTGAGTTTTTCTATGATTCCTGAGTGGGGAATGGTATCAAAGGCCTTGGCCAGATCAAGGTAGGCTGTATGAACCACCTTGCCTTCATCCACAGCTCTGGTGACTGACTCAAAGAAGTTGACCAAGTTGAGCAGGCATGATCTACCCTTCACAAAACCAAAGTGTGCAGGATCCAGAGTTTGGGGATTCCCTATATCCTTGTTTTGATGATGCGTTCAATAGCTTTGCATATCAGACTTGTCAGGCTAATGGGGAGATAGTTCCCAGGGTCTGTAGTCGCTCCTGCTTTGTGGAGAGAGATGACTATAACAGTGCGCCATTCGGTAGGGACAAAGCCTGAGGTGAGGTTGGGATTGAACGGGGCACACAGGTGAGGTGCCAGTTCACTCTATAGTTCATGTAGAACACAGCCAGGGATATTGTTAGGTCCCATAGAAGCTATATTCATGGCCTTGGACAGTGCTGTTTTAACATTTGCAGCAGTAATACTGGGTACCTGGCCTATTTATGTTGCAAGCAAAATTTAGGTCTATTAATCTATTAGTTCTGATGCAGTTTCTTTTGTGGATGTGCACATGGTTCATCAAAACAGGGCCTAGGGATGCCCTGTATGCCAGGCAAATATCACCTCTTAGAAGTCTGCATGCTGCTGAGTAAAGAGATAGGGCTTTGAGATAATCAGCAGAGGACATTGTGTTTACTCCCTGTATTTTGTACAGAACCTATGTGAACATTCCAGTTGCTGCATGTGTCTGGTCAAGTACATACCAAACAGGGCAATATAGTCTATGATGGGTTTGATGAGGACCAAGTACACTGGTATAATAACCTCTATGGACCTAGATGCCATGCCCTTGCTTATAAGTTGAGCAACACAGAAGGAATTTTTTTACTATCTTGGACACATGGTGGTCGAAGCTACTTTACCATCTACATGAGTTCACAGATCCCTGATTAGCGAATCAGCTTTTAAGGGTGTTTTATTGATGACATAGTTACCTACATGGTAGACTTCCAAAAGGTACTATAATGTATTTCTTGGTATTGAACTTTATGCCATGGCTTTGGCACCAAGAGTTTGTCTGTATTAAATCACCCTGATCTTGGAGGAATTCAATGAACCTAGTTTGCAATCATCTGTGAACTTGGTCAGCCAAATGCCTTTGACATTGGCTTTGACATCTGTGAAGTAGATGCAAAAGAGGATTGGGTCCAGCACAGAGCAATGGGGGGACTCCAACAGTGACCAGCCTCTTTGTGGAGGTGGATTAACTGACTGTAGCCTCCTGGGTCTTATAAGTGAGCCAGCTAGCTATCCAGTTTGTTATAAAGCAGTATATACCTAGTTCCTTAAGTTTGTTGACAATGCCCAAGTGGGATATTCTATGAAATGCTTTAGCCACAACTAGGTAGTCACTATGCACCATTTTCTCATCTTCCAAATGTCTTAGTGACTGTTTCAAAGAACTGAGTAAGCATGATCTTTCTTTCAAAAAGCCACACTGGGATGGATTCAATGTCTGGAGGTCTCCTTTGTCCTTTTTGATAATTTCCATAGGTTCATAGGATGATACTAGGCTATTGGCCCAGTGGCCCTTATAAGCCTAACCAAGACTTTCGCCCATGTTCCCTCAAAGTCACCACCTGTTTCCCCTGTCCAGCAGGGATACAGGTGGGATCCCAGGGGTATATTTTCTGTTTCCCATCCAATCATCCAGGTTCCTCTTAAAGGGGGCTAGAGAGGTACTCTGCTTGACATGGAGAGGGAGTCTATTCCACAGATGGGGGAGTCTTTGGGACACAAATCTATCCCACCAACAAGTTCTATTAATGTCACAGACCAGGTTAAGGCCTTGCCTGCGGGTTGCGCGAGTGGAGTTTATCTTATGGAGATGCAGCAACTCTATCAAGGCTGGGTCTGAAATAGCCTTGTATGCCAGATACAGGTCACCTCTGAGCAGTCTGTATGAGACTGAGTAGAGGGACAGGGCTTTTAGCCTATCTGTATAGGATAGGTGTTTGAGACCCTGGATTTTCCTGGTCAGGAACCTCTGTGGGCTCTCCAACTGCTGCATGTGCTTAGCAAGGTAGATGCTGAAGGAGGCATTGTACTCAATAAAGGGTCTGATAAGGGAGGAGTACAGGGATGTTATGACCTCCTTGTTCCTGGATGAAATACCCTTATTTACAAGGTGGACCATGTAGAAAGCCTTCTGTACAATGGAGGCAATGTGGTGGTCAAAGGTCAGGTTGCTATCAACCCCTCACAATTGATTGCATGCTTAGTATATTGTTATTAACATGATAATTAGCGGGGATGACATTTTTCCCAAAGGGAAAGGTAGTTCTTTCATGATATATTTATTTCATGATAGTTCTTTCCATGACAACACAGAACAAAACGAATGGAGACCTCCACAATGAAAAATAAACTTAATTTATTGTAGGAACAAGCGCTTTCACGTACATCCAAGTACGCTTCTTCAGGTTTTTAAAAATATAGCTCTATGCAGGTGCTTTATATATCTTAGTCAAACAAATTAACTTCAATTCTTAAATCACTCATTCAATTAATTAATCAATTAATCAATTTACTAAAATTTTTGCTAAAACTAAAATAAAACTCAATATCATTAAAGTATATATACATTAGATCCCTTTATATATATAAAAAAACATATATATATATATATATATATATATATATATATATATATATATATATATATATATATATATATATTCATATATAGAAATATATTCAACTAAAACTACAACAACATTATTAAAAAGTAATACTAAAAAAAAATGCAACAATCTAAGACATATAAATCTGGGTGAAACATATGTTAAATACAAATGCATATATAAAGTAAAGAAATACTAAGCCCTAATAAGATAATGATGTTGGGCCAAACAATAGCTGACATCCAAGAATCTAGAGATTCAAACGTTCCTAGTCTCAAGCCTACTTAATACAAAAATATAGGCATATGGACGTTAAACTTCAAACTCTAGAAATCTGAAAAATGTATAAGTACCTGGAAAATTATATATATATATATATATATATATATATATATATATATATATATATATATATATGTAACCAATGGCAAAAGACTTGAATTTAAACATTTTTACCTACGTGTGGCTAATACAGGTTTTATACTGACTGACTGATTAAGTCTTGGTTGAATATGGGATTTCAACCTTAAGATCCAGTTTAACTCAACTGTTTCTAAATAATTCTGGCTATCACCCCCACTCTTATTTGGACTTATAACTTGTAGGGCCCTAAATTTAAAAGTGTGATCAGAATACATATCTATGTGCTTAGCTAAGGCATTTGTTAAATTCATTTTCCTTATGTCATAGATATGATTATAAATACGATCTTTCAACCTTCTAGAGGTTAAACCTACATAATAGGCCGTGCATTGTGTGCAGGTAGCTAAATATATCAAATTTTTAGTCTCACAGGTAGCATGAAAATCACATATAGATACATAATTAAGCTCAGGGACAGTAAATTGATGGTCACTAATAATAAACTTACACATATTGCACTTATTGCAGGGAAATGTACCATATCTTAATGTTCATCTATTCCTAATAGCTGTTTCCCTATTAGTTCTCTCAGAACATAATAGCCTCTTTAAATTCTTGCTATTCCTATATCTAAAAGTTGGTTGTACACCTACTATATTACTAATATCTTGATCTATAAGTAGTACATCCCAGTTTTTCTTAATAATATTAGTAACTTGTCTATTATCATTAGTGTATCTAGTGATAAAAGTCACCTTCTTGTTGTTAAAACTAACTTTAGGGGTATATTTATTTTTCAGTTCTGTAGCAATTTGTGGTCCATTTCTAGTATTTAGACTTGGAACTATACCATTTTTGGATTGTACATCTTGTTTCATGCTTTCTATCATTGAGGTAGGGTAGCCCCTATCTCGAAATAATTCATGCAAAATGTCAAACTGCATATCTCTATCTGCACTGTTTATACATAATCTAGAAATTCTTGTAAACTGATTTCTTACAATATTAGAAAATATAAACCGTGGATGCATACTATTGAACTGTAATAATGCATTCCTCCAGCATGGTTTTCGATATAATGTAGTTGAAACCATGCCTTCCGTATCTTTAAAAATGGTAATATCCAAGAAATCTATCTTGGATGGCGATGACTCCATAGTAAATCTGAGAAAATCAGTAGTGGATTCTAGATAGGTAACTAGTTGTTCTAACTGCTTGTGATCACCATTCCAAATAATAAGTATATCATCCACGAAACGTCTATATAATACTATGTTTTGCATAAATATACTTCTAAACAAAAATAGGGACTCTCAATACTACATAACCAAATTTGCATAAGAATTAGCACAGGGGGTGCCCATTGCAACCCCCCATGTCTGTATATACAAATTATCTTGAAACAAGAAAAGATTATTATTCAACACCATATCTAATAAGGCACAAATAAAGTTATTGTCAAAAGTTCCATTTTTAAGTAATAATTCCCTGACAGCTTCAATTCCATAATCATTTGGAATTACTGTAAACAATTTTTTTTTTAAACAAGTTTATTGTTTTAACATATAAGAGAAATATCATAACAATTTTATACAAATAATTAAAAATAGGTATTATTATAATATTCAACAAAACAACTAAAGTATTTACAAAGACATCCACTACAATCAGATCAATTAATTAAACTAAAATACTGTGCTATTGAAATTAGAATTTTTTTAACAAATTTTGTAAATTATCCCATATAATAAAATGTGATGTTTTTCTAGTTGTTCTCATTCTAATTGTGCTTATTTCCATATGACACATTATATTCATAACATTTTTAAATTCATTGAACGAAGGAGGTGTATCTGAAATCCAATTTCTAGTTATTATTTTCCTAGCCACTGCTAGGATAGACCATAACAAGGGAAGCTTAATCTACTTAACACATTGCCGTACAGGTGTGTTGAAGAATATAAGAGACTTAGAGGTAATGTAATGATCTGTAAACATAGCCTGGAAAAATTAATTAATTGACTTCCAGTATTCTTTCAACTTCATACAGTCATAAAACATATGAGCCCAGTCAGCATTAATTTCTACATTACATCTCTTACATAGATTATCTTTATTATTAATTTTATTCATCATCAAAGGTGTATAAAAGATCTATGTAAAAATTTCCATGTATAAAGTCTCCAGACAATGGAAGATGTAGTTCTATAAGCAGATTCCAATATATATTGTTTATCTTGTTGAGTTGGTGGGTCCCCATTAATAGAGGTGAAATAATTCCAGTATGAATCTACATTGTAAAAGTTTCTTGTCTGATAATTTTATGTATATATGAAAGTTTACCTTTATCAGAAACTTTATGCTGTAAATTTATTATCAAGTAATCAATCAGTTTTGGAATAGATTCTTTAACTGTTATAGACATTAGATCTATTCTATCAATGAGATGTTGTCTAAAGATCTGAACCTCTAACCAGCAAGTTTCTCTTAGATCAAATTCTTGTTTTAAGAAATCTAGATTTTTAACTTTATTATCAGATATCAGCTGATACCAGTACTTTAGATTATTATCTATAGCTAAATGTGCTCCTTCAGAAGTAGATGACATAAGCATACCCTGAGTATAAATTATAGGGAATACAATAAAATTCCATTCCCTATACTTAGGGTGCATGAATATAAAGTTACGATAACTAATAATAATATTTAATGGGTAACAGACCATATGTTTAGGTGTAATAGGTGAAGTACAAAATTCCTTTAGCAACCACAACATGGAGTTATTTATAATCATATTTTTATGTGTTAAGGAGATTTTCATGAAGTGCATACTAATTAGCTCCCAATAATCTTTCCATTTTGACATATGACCGATCTATTAATAAAGTAATAACTTTTATAATAGAAGAGATAAAATATAAATTAAAGTCTGGAAAAGAAATACCCCTTGAGACCAGCTATTAGTATGTTTCTTTAATGCAATCCTAGGTCTATTAGGTGCCCATAAGAAATTTAACATTAGTGTATTCAGTTTCTTGATAGTTATTTTTGTAGGTGAAAGTATTATTGATTGTATTAAGTATAAAATCTTGGGGAATATTATCATTTTAATAATTGTAAGTCTCTCCTCCATAGTAAAAACATATTATTCCAGGTATTAAAAGATTTTGTATATTAAGAAAACAGGTATTATAGTTATTATATATAATAGATTTAATATCTTTAGATAGTATTATACCTAAATAAGTTATCTGACCTGAGTTGGGTACATATTTAGTAAAATCACTAATGAGAGTATTTTTCGTGTATATATAGGTATTATTTTAGTTTTTCATCATTGAATATTAAACCAGAAATACTTTTAAAATTCATCATTTTATCAAATAAAGACTGCATAGAAGAATTAGATCCTGCTGATGTAATTAGAACATCATCTGCAAAAGTTGAATTTTTGATGTTGTATTTTCTTCTATTTCAAAACCCTCTATGTCAGTACTGTTTCTAATCAAATTAGCCCAAGGCTCCATTACTAAAGTGAATAATAGTGGAGAAAGTGGACATCCTTGCTTTGTACCTTTAAGAATGGGTATTTTTGTGAAACATATGTTCCTACCTTAATATAAGCCAGCGTTCCTTTGTATAAATGCTCAATTAAATTTACAAATGCATCAGAGAAATTTGTGCACTTCAGTAAGGTAAACAGATAGTCCCAACTTACTGAATCAAATGCTGAACCTATATCAAGACTAATAAGTGTTAAATCTTTCTTTTTCCTATTTGCAAAATCAATTAATGTTAAAGTTCTTCTTATATTATCAAAAGTATTTCTATTTACAATGAAGCCCGTCTGATCTATGTCTATAATGCCGGGATAATTGTCTTCAATCTATCAGCAAAAATACTCATAAACATTTTATAATCAACATTAAGTAATGAGATGGGTCGATATGAAGAACATCTAGTTGGATCTTTATTAGGTTTTAAAATTGGTGAAATAAATGTATATTGCCAAGATGGGGGTTATTAACTCAGTTTGGGCCAGAATAAAACCTTATGTATTAATGAATATGTAGTTTTAGAAAGGATTTTATATATCTCTGGTATAATACCATCATTACCCAGTGCTTTGTTTGATTTAAGCTTATTTATTTGTGTAATAACTTCTGTATATGAAATACTCTTGTCCAATAGTTTAATCTGTTGTTTATTAAGCTTTTTATTCATGTTTGTGGTTATAAACTCCTTTATTTTATCTTTAGGTTCCATGTTAATGTTGTTATGGTTAATCTTGTGAAAGTGATTTCTAAATTCATCCAGTATCTCTGGTATACTAGAAACATTCTTCTTTGTCCTTAGAGAAAAGATTTCTTTGGTGTGGTTTCGTTTATTCAATCTTTTGTTTTATTTTTAAGTCTATGTAAGTATTTGGGGCTTATTGAATAAGACAAAAACTTGTATTTCTCTAAAGTTATTTTAACTTTATGAGTTAAAATTTCTTTGTATTTCTCATTTAGTTTGTTTATTTCTTCAATAACTTTCTTGTCCATAATATTTTCTTTATTATTATGTTTATAAGAGTCTAGTTTACTTTGAATATCTAACAATTCCTTATCCCAAGATTTCCTTTTGTTATTATACCATCTGATACTTTGTCCATATAGATATGATTTTAAGGCATCCCAAACATAGACAATGGAGACTTCAGGAGTATTATTTATGTCTAGAAAATGTTGTACTTCTGAAAGTATATATTCTTTATAGTCTTTTAGCTGAGTTAAGTATGCTGGTATCCTTTTGATCTGAACATTATGAGTATTTTTATCATGAATTCAAAAACAATTGAGTTATGATCAGATATAGGACATGAAATGATTTTGGAATTAATTAAATCTGTTACCATCTGGTTAGAAATAAAGACCCTATCTATTTTTGAATAAGTTTTGTATCTGTTAGAAAAAAGGTGTATGGTAATGATTTTGACTCTATCTGATTATTAATATCATTCAAATGATAAGAATTAGCAAAATCATTTAAATGTTTTGCATTAGATGTAATTCTTCTTTTCTTTATAGTGGTAGTATCACTTTCATGTAGTATACAATTAAAATCACCAGCTAAAATAATATCCCTATAGAGAATGATATGATCTTATCAATATGATGTTTCACTGTATTAATACCAATTCCAGGTATCCAGTATACATTAATTAAAGTGTAAGTCTTCCCATTAATTTGTATTGTAACCATACAAAACATTCCTTTGTCATCCTGATAAGACTTAATGGTTTTAGGAATGGGCATACTTTTATTCCATAAAATAGCCACTCCTCTTTTTTTCTGAGTGTGCTCTGAACTAACCAATACTGCATACTTATTAGTGGCTAGTTTATCAATATCTTTTTTCAAGAGATGTGTTTCTTGCAGGAAGACTAGATTGGCCTTGTGTAGATTAATGTATCTTATTAGGCTTGTCCTTTTACACGGATTATTCAATCCATTAATGTTTAAAGAAATTCCTTTTAAAGATGTCATTTGGCATTTTTAAAACTCAAGAATCTTATGATCAAAATAACAAATAACAAGATAAATAATGTTACATCTCCTCTTTTAGGTGTACCTTTAAATATAGCTGTATTTATTAAATCTCTTATGGGATTTTGTATAGGATTCAATTTTGTTTGTAGTGACAATGAGTGTACAAAATATATTGTGGATGTCAAAACTATATACATATAACAATGAACAAGTGAAAATAATGTAAGGATTAAACCTTGCATCCCGCCTGGAGTTGAAAACTCCAACTTAGAGCAGTATTTACTACTCAAGTTAACCCCTACCCTAAGCAGCAGTACCTCAGCTACCACCTTATCAATTTAATACTAGTTATATTTAACTGAGGTTAACAGTTTTCTATTCAATTATCTATCAAGACAAAACTACACATTTGGTAAAACAGCATCATATAAACTAAAATAAACTTTTTTTTTTTTTTTTTTTTTTAAAACTGTTCATACTATTATATAGATCTATGTAATATATAACACTTGAATTCTAATAGCATTCAAATAATCTTAATGTTAGAAATCAAGAGGAGAGAAAATTATGTTCTAGCATTCATTTAAATCAAAAACTTTGGCTAATATGATTCAGACATTGCATGCATTAAGATGCATCTATTTTCTGTCATGTGAATTCTATCAACAGCTTCCAAAAAATTCTTGAATTGTTTGTATATGAGCATTTACTTAAACTCATTATTGTCAATAGAGTAAAATATTGTATTCATAAAAATTATTATAAATCATATTGCATAGTTATGCAGATTCTCAGAAACACCTGCGTTATTACCTAAAAAAAAAAAAAAAAGCCATCACACACATAAACACAGACACACACACATACATATACACACACACACACACACACACACACACACACACATACATATACACATACACATATATACATAGATACACACACACACACACACACACACACATATATATATATATATATATATATATATATATATATATATATATATATATCTGATCTCACTGAGTTGTGTGTTAGTAGAGCACTATCCTACTTGCTGTCCCTAGAATAAATCTGTCTGCTTTATACAAAATAATGCACAGCAAACACATATTGGTAACCAGATTTTACAATCATGCTAACCTACTGCTTTAAAATATATCACAAGACATTTCTTCCAGAATAGAGTTATAAGATTATTTATGTTTGTCAATCAGATGAATTAAATGAGTTATAGTAAAGTATATGTTTGGAACACAAATTTTAACACAGATTATTATGCTGCTGTTAAGTAGATTTTCAAAAACATTTAAATAAATGTTTCATTTTTATGCCTTCTAAAATAAGACATTTACTTACTACAAGAAACTACATAATTTAAACTCATTATAACTGACATATTTTATGAACAGAGTATTTTTCCTGAATCTGTGGTGTGTCAGTGTGATAACCTTGTCAATGTTTATACTAACTGCTTTCAGTTTCTCTGTGAGAATTCTGTGATTTGAAGATTCTGAGGTAACTCAAGGACATTGTGCATATGACAGCCCACATCCCAGATTGTCTCTCTTAACATTTTGGCGGGAAACTTATTAAAAACTAGTGACAAACATTCATTTAGCAGTGTAAATGCATCTAAACATGACACAACCTCCACAATGTATTCCACAGATCATCACAGCCTCTATGCAAGTGAAATTAAACTCAAAATTACCAACAAGCAATAAAACTCAGCATTCTTCTCCCAACTCAATTTTCATACAAATCCTATTATTCACTGTGCCCACACAGTCTAAAGCATTTCTATATATTAATAAAGAAAAGAAAAGAGAGTAGAAAATAAAAGGGAGTGAGGCAGAAATAAAAAATGTAAGAGAAAGCTGTAAGAAGTATATACAATGGAATGTTACTTACTGTTTATATTAATAGAGTTAAAAATAAAACATATTATTTACTCTTATTTAGTTCTGATTATTATTAGTTAAAGCATGACAGATTATTTACAAACAAGCATAAGCAGTATAATCAAGAAAGTATAATTAGAAATAGCATTTGAAGAACTTATAAACTTTTACAAGAAATAAATATGTTATTATTCTATTAATGATATTTTCATTACTGTTCTCTGGTGCCCTCCCCCACCCTTTACCCACTACATAATCTAAATAGAATGTCATTGTTTAAACAAAGAAAATAATAAAAGAAGAAGGAAAAAAAAAAAGGTAAAGATAAAAAAATGTATCAAATTACTAACCTTACTTTTTTCAGAAAGAAAAACAAATCGAGTCACAGCCTGCCATTAAATCCTCAGGCATTTTGACTGGTTATGAAACAAAACATTTCTTTGCACATAGAGAATAACTTTGATTAAATCTTTTCCAAAATATTTGTGGCTTTCTGGAAATGCAGGAACTATATTCAAAAAGATTAATAATGAACTAAAATGATGAGAGAGAAAAAACATATAACAAATCATTTGTTTTTTAGTCTCTTCTTCTTCTCTGAAGTCTTCCAGGAAGCTTTAGTTGCCAATCTCTTTAATGAAGAACTAGCCCATTCCATTTCTTCTATTTTATCCAAAATCTTTTTTTCTTTGACAAACAGTAAAGCAGAGTCTAAATCATCGAAGACCTTAGGACCATCAGGAAGATTTTAAGCTTGGCAGGAAACAGAAGGTATGTTTTAAACTGTGCTTTTTTAAGCTCCCTTATTAGTGGCAGAAAAACTTTTCTTTTAGCAATTACCATGGAAGAATAGTCATTGTCAAAACGCACAGTTGTCTCATTAAACTTAACAGGAGCTTTAGCCCAAGCAGATTTAAGAACCATCTCTTTATCAAAAGATGATAGAAATCTAACTATAACTGATCTAGGATAGTTTTTGTTAGAGTTAGTATTAGCTATAGATCTATGTGCTCTTTCGATACCAAAAGAGAATGCTTCTGGTAAATCTAAAGTTTTAGGGAGCCATGTTGTTAAAAAATAAGTAATATTGTTACCTTCAATATTTTCTGGCAGTCCAAAAATCCTAATGTTATTGCGCCTAGATCTATTTTCCAGGTCATCCAGCTTTGTTTGTAAATGTGTATTTTGTTTCAGCAGAAACTCAATGTTGATTTCCTGTTCTTGTATTTTATTTTCCATGTCATTCACAGCTTCTTCTATGCCTGTCATCTGGATCTTCTGTTGTTGCAGGTCCATATGTAACAAGTCTATTTGTTTTGTAGTTTTTCTATGAAAGTGTCTATTTTAGTATCCATTTTATCCATCTTAGCAGTAAGTTGCTGGACTATAATTATCAGAGACTGAAGTTCTTTCTTGATGCTGGAGTCTTGAGAATTTGTCTTACTGGAACTCATTTCAGACTGATAAACTGACAGGAAAATTTCCAAAGTAATTTCTGACAGGAATATTATTAAGATTTCCTTTCTTTTTTAGATATAGTTCAAGAACTATATAAAACAAACATATTTAGAAAGAAAATTACTTCAAGAATTAATTTTTTAAGTAATTAATTCCTGTCAATGTAATGAAATTGGTGGAGCTGAAGAAATCTGCTGCTATCCTGTGTTCATCCTTGGCCACGCCCCCCTGTAAACAAATTTTTAACATCAAGTGTCACTAATATGTAAGAAGGTGAAGCCACATTATTATCCATTAAACTTTGTAAGTCATTTAGCAACTGATAAGTGTCTTTTACAATTGTGGGTATACTTCTAACTAATGGTCCTAACTTGAATTCTAAGTAGCGGGAAATATTTTCAGTCACCCACTTCTCACCTGCCACTATAGGACGTATAGGAGGAAAAACGCCTTTATGTATCTTAGGAAGTCCCTTTATAAGTGGGACTAATGGATCCTTTACTAAAAAATAATCATATAGTTCCTTTGTTATTTGTCTACACATAAGAAGGTCATATAGGGTGTCATGAACCATCCTAATTGTTTTAATAAGCCTATCACTGTCTATCTGTTCATATTTGTTGGTATCTTTCAGCATATCTAGCATTAACTCAGTATAAAAGGTGGCATCCATTAAAACCATTCCACCACCTTTATCTGCTGGTTTTATAATCAAATTAAGGTCTTGAGATAAAGCTGTGAGGGCACTACGCTCATTAATATCTAAATTATAATATAAATCATTGTTCTTACGTGTAAAATCAGAAAAGTATTTATAAAAATCCCTTTCACATAACTTAATAAAACATTGAATATTGAAGGAAAAATTGGAAACAAACATACTTTTACATTTACTTTTAAACATACATCTTTCCATGACAAATAAGACTAGTCAGGCTAAAGGGGTCTGTAGTTTCCAGGATCTGTTAAAGGTCCTACACATGAAAGGGGGATGACCATTGCAGTGCTCCATTCACATGGCAAAAAGCCTGTTTTAAGACTATTTTTAAATAATGACACCATGGGTCCTGATAAGTCATATATTACACTATTCAGGAGGCATTCTGGGATGTTATCAGGACCCAACTGAGACTGTGTTCTTGGCTTTAGTGAGTGCAGCCAGTACATACTCCCTAGTTATAGCTGGAGGGGCTATATTTGAGGGTATTTCTGAGGGGATGATTAGGGGTGAGAGGGAATTAAAGCTGTAACTGAACTTGTCTGCTAACAGGTTTGCTATATCACCAAACTCAATGAATGTGGTACCATTAACCACCAGTTCAACACATTACTGTGTGCTGCCCTTAAGGTTTCTGACATAGTAGCTGTAGAAGGCCTTATGGTTGTCTTTCACCTGGGAAGCTATCTTAACCTAAAATTTGGCTTTGCTTGATCTAATTAGCCCTCTTAGTTGCCTATTTACTTTGAAAAGAGAGAGTTTCTATTTTATGAGAATTACCCTTCCTGATTTTTGTACATATTTTTTTTCTTTTTGTTGTATATCCTGTTTAATTTAGGATGCCACCGGGGTGGTTTGTTTCTAGGACTAGTCCTGGGTTTACTCCTGGTTGGTACAGCAGTCTCTATGAAGCCACTGACATGGCTGTACAAAGCAATTCAGAATAGGCTGTTGTTTTCTTTGGGTTTGGAGAGGCATTGAAGTTTGACAATCCATTACTTAATACAAGGTAATTTGCATTGGAATAGTTCCTAATTGTTACTGGCTTTAATGGATTATGGAGTTGATTTTGAAAAAGACAGCTTTATAGTCGGACCTTACCAGGGAGGGTAAGACACTGGGGTGAGGTGGGGGGTTGCAGCTTTCTCCCATATTTGTAAGCATGAAGTCAAGTATGTTGGAGCCTCTAGTGGGTGTATTTACTATTTGGTCAAGGATTTACAAAATCAAGAATCTCTATGCCTGTATATTTGAGGCTGTTTAGGATTCCCAGTTCATAGGTGAGTAATTAAAGTTTCCCTTGGGTAGGGTGTTAGGCTGGCTGGTAAGTGTCTGCAAACCTTACACTGCCGGGGTACTCTTTGCTGCTTTAAACCATGTCTTGGTAATAGCACAGATGTCTATTTTCTTGAGTGTGAGGATGGCTTGCAGGGAGTGTAGTTTTAGTTTAGGCTGCTGACATTGAGCAGTAACACTTTGAGGTTCATATGAGTTAATTTTATGATCTGGCATAAATTGCACTCATGTGGTTAACAGGGCCCCACCTGGACCATGGAAAGAAAGTACCATAACCAGAAAGGCTACTATTCCATCAACTGCCAGGTAGTGTGTGATATTCATCTTAGTCCAGTATCCTGGTTATAATTCCCATATTTGGCACACAAGTTCACTGTTCTTCATTTCCTGCATAGATGGATACTACATTGACACCTAGTAGGTAGGTTTAGCATAAGTCACCAAATATCCCCATAGTTAACTGCATAATAATTAAAAAGGTGTACTGCATAAAAAACCTAACTGCATGTGATCCCGTCTTTCAGGTTTTTCAGGTGATGCATGCTACGTACTTGAACCTTGGCTTATGACATCAGTTCAGAATCCACAGGGAACTTCCTGGGAATTCTTCTTCTCTGGAATCGCATTCTTCTCCATGTGAAGATGCATACATCTCTTAATTTATTCAAATGCAATCTGAATGCATGGATGGGAAACCCACGTTCATCCTTAAACCCCTAAACATAAGTCCACTCTTGCTTTTGCACCCTTGTCCCTTAAGGACAGGGGGATCATGGGTTGGGAGGGTGGCCTAATGGTTAAGGTGTTTGCCTTACAAACACAAGGTCCAGGGTTTGAGTCTCACAAGGGGTAATTGGCTAGGCTTAAAATGGCTCGCAAGGGCAGTTAGCTTAGTACTAACCTATGGGAATCATGTAAATCCCACTCCAAGGTTATGGTTATTAATACTTACTATAGAAAGGGTTTTCACATAGTACTAAAGCATTATCTCACCAGGGCTTTGGTATTAAACTACTAAGGTTAGAAACTCAGTGGAAATGCATAACTAGCCTGCTAAAGATCTTCACAGATCAATAGACTAGTGAGTACCTACGAACCAATGAACATAACACCACCACCCCCCTGTCAGAGACCCAAATGCTGAATGAATGAGTAACTTGCCTACTTAAAGCCCATTTCCATTTTCTTGGTGAGTCTATGGCAGAGCTGTTCAGTGTGACCCTGCTACTTTGTGCAGAATGTTTACTGGGTGTTGCATTCTACACCATATAACTCTGTGTTAGACCGGTCCACCAGTGCCACCACTACTGCCAGCAGCACCATCAACTAATCATGCAGGTCTCTCCCACGTACCACCTTGAACCTGCAGCAGTGATAACAGTGATGATGTCCAACTGACACCACCACTGCTAGCAGCACCATCAGCCAATCATCCAGGTCTCACCCATGTACCACCACAAACCTGCAGCAGTGAGAACAGTGATGACATCCAACTGACAGTAACAACACAGCAGAACCCTCTAAACAGTCTCATATATGGTATGTGGCTGTGTAGACAAAAACAACAGGGTCTAGGCCAAAACTATGGGCCTTGGTAACACTATACGATAGCGTGAACGTACAAATACAAAACATGGTGAATGCAGTGTAAACTGTAGGCCGTGCTGTTCAGTGCATGGGTGACTGTGCATCAAGCATTCCCCCATACACCATATTCAAATGCAAGTTGATATGATGATAGCTATTCTCACTGGCACAGTGTACCTTGCACATAGACATACAATGATAAGCACACCAGCAGGGTGGGGAGGGCTTAAAAATTAGGTGGCATTGTGAAACAGGGCATGTTTGATGATATGTCCTTAACCTTATATGCAGAAACATCTCCACCATGCATGTGAAGATGTGCTACTTTATTTTTGTGGCCCTACCCATGCATGTGTAGGCATTACAGTTATCAGTCTGAACTTATTCCTGTCCAGTTATGTGCAGAGTTTTCTTATCCCCATAAGAAGCTTTCTTAAAGCTTTCCTCTCCATACCTAAGCAGCGTTTTTCCCCTTTACATGATTCTGCAGAAGATCTTTAAATGCTTATTTTCTGTAACTCTGAAGGTTCCTGGTTTTGTTGTTGATGCCACTGGCCAGAGGTAGTTACAGGACGTAGGACTGAGGGGTGCATCTGGACAATGTCATATACAATGTCCCCAAGTGACAGAGTTAGGCAATCTTCACAGGAATGAAAACAAGCACTGTCACGAGAACTTGGCATTGAATTGCTACAGAGTACTCCATGACTCTTCTCTGACCCTTGACAATGACCAACTGATAAAGCGCAAGTGGGATCAGGACTTTGAGGTCCTTCCATGTCATGTGGAAGTTTGATGATGTCTGACACCCAGACTCATGGATGTTTCCACATCCAGGGATGTTGCAGGATTACTGGGCCTCTTGTGCCACATGTCCATCACAGCTTAGATGCATGCAGACTTGGCATCTAAATCACTCAGCTGTGTTTGCTATGTCTGTCTGGTAAGTCCACATATGTGAGCAGACAGAGGCTGAAATGGATGTTGTGTGAGGAACCATGCTATGCAGATGAATCACCTTGACCTTGTCTGTGTCATTCTCCAATTCCATACAATGCTGAAATTGATGCAACATATCCTGACATATACCTTGCAATGTTCTCACCATCTTTAACTGACTCTCAGTAGCAGTAGCCTGCACCTGGACAATGTTCTAACCCATTTGCTGCGGTGCAGACAATATCCTACATGTTACACTGCCTTCAGGCTGTGTAATGAGAATGAGAGCAATGGCATCATCACTGACTGTCACAGGTCTGTCAACATCAGCCTGCTGTTCTGCTCTGAAACTCTGCCAATGCTGGTCCAGCTATACACCTATCTGTGAAGAACAATAAGCCATTTAGCAGTGCGTTCTGTAAATTCGGCAGTTCAGGTAAATTGAAGGAAAATCATATGTACCATGTGATGTTTATTTTTGTTTACCAGGGTAGTGCACTGATCAATACTGACCTATTTTAAGCTCAGCCTGGGTTCAAGGACCATTGGTAATCCCGAAATATCTGTTGGACTAACATTTAAAGAAGTATGTACTAATACTATCTGAATAAAATTGGGTAACTGCCCCAATATCCCACTGTAAATTGAACATATTGACCTGATTTACCAGCTGTGGGCACACACACATAGTGGATGGCCCAAACTGCCAGTATCTACACAACCATAAAATACCTATACCAGCCCCATCACCACCATGAACTAATATCAAATACTATTCATCATTTGTCAGATCATGCCCTGTGAAGGACCTCCACTAGTGGCATCACAAGCAATGGCATTTACTTGTTTTTCTTTGCACTCTTCTCTGAGGGGGCCAGCCCGCTTACGCTCACTCCGCTCCCCTACCCTACCCTCATTCCCATACACCCCTGAATCACCTAGAGTTATACAAATACTAACCACTCTCCCAATCAGCACTCACCCTCCCTCCACCAGTCACACCTCAATTACCCAATAATTACTATTTGTAATACTCCTCCCTCCCCTTACACAACTTAACTGCAACTGTCCTTAATCACTCTACTCCCACCACACTACACCAACTCCCCTCTGTCCCTACATCTTCTTTATCACACCATCCAGCTAACCTAAGATTCCAAAACAAAGAATGCAGACCATGCTATTTTTCCTACCCACACTCTATACCCTACTGCTATCTGCATACTGTCTAACATCCTACGCTCACCTACAGATACATGTCCATAGCCCCACACTATATTATACTAATACCATCCATTCTTTACTCTCCTGCCTTGGCATCTCCTCCCAACTGTACAATCACACACCTATTGTATACTTTCACTTCAAACATGTAGTTGACAGCAATACCACTAACCACTTCAACAAACACCTTCACGTACTCTCCAAATTGTCACATAAACATTCATGTGCATTATCACAGATTCTCCATACTGGTGATATACACCTCAATCCCAGGCCACATACTGCACAACATACCATCATGCCTACCATTCCAACCCTTCCTCACATTAAAACTTCAGACCTTCTCATTCTTAACATGAATCTTAGAAACTTAGTTAACAAAATCACAGACTTTCATGCAGTCATTGCACAATACTCAACAGACATTCTTATACGAACAGAAACTTGACTAAAACCCCATATAACAGACACAGACATACTCCCACAGGGTTATTGCATGCACAAGTTAGACAGGATCAAGAAGAAGGGAGGCAGGGTTGCAATCTTCTACAAAGATAACCTAAACATAGATTACCTACCCATCAAATACCCTTATGATAACAACTTTGAAGTTCTAGTAACATGGCTCAGAATCAGCCCAAAGAAAAATATTACTATAATAGCCACTTACATACCTCCCAAGAATACTTCCACTGCTATTGAGGAACTCATAGCCTGGACAGCCTCCACCTACACCCATGAAACCATTATCACAGGAGACTTCGACTTAGACTGGAAGACTTGCACTGGTGATAACCCCCTCCACTTTCATATATCTACATGGTTTCTCCCAAACTATCCAGTTTCCCACTCGAACAGATAAACATAGCAAAAGAGAATCTATTTTAGACTGGTCATTTATTAACAGTACCACCCACAACTATCTCTCCGGATGCCTTCCAATAATTTAGGGGACCAGAGACTTACCTACTTAATCCGTCATCAGCACAATCTACCCAGAACCATAATTTACAAAGTCGTATGAAATACCAAAATCTTCTCCAATGAAGCATTCTTAGACATGCTCAATAAGTGTAACTGGACACCACTCCATCATCTCCAACTCAGCCAGGCCTTATCATACTTCAATGACGCATTTATACATATTATAAATAGCTTAGCACCAACTCATACATGTCATGCTAAAAATAAGATTGCCCTGGATATCAAAAAGTAACCATTAGACTTCAAAAACTAAGGGACAAAACCTGGTTTCAATACCAGAAAACAAAAGAGAATAAAACTCTGTTAGCATACAAGCAGCTCCACAGTCAAACAAAAAAAATCTCAAACTAGGCAAAAAAACATATTATACAGCTATCCAAAATAAATATGAAAACAATCCCAAAAAGTTCTGGCAGGCAATTAACTTGCTCCTCCACCCAGGTAAAGCCACAACCCCAGAACCAACAACCAATAACCAAAGTGTGAGTATTGCCTCACAAATCAACACCTACTTTATAAACACCACCCTCTCCTTAGTTACAGTGAACAGTTCCACCCCACTGTCTTTTCCACTTAATGTGGAAACTAACAACAACTCTTTTTGACCTCAAACCTGTCCCAACTAACACCATAAGAATGATGCTGAAGAAACTGAAATCCTCTTCCTCAGCAGCTGACCAGTTCTCCAATGAGTATCTCAAACTTTCAGCTGATGCCATAGCTCTGCCTATCTCCATTCTGGTAAATAGGTCTATAGCAGAACAATATGTCCCAAAATTATGGAAAATTTTGGTTTACTATTGAATACTCAAAGTCACTGTTGTTGAATGCCAACTCAAAATACATCAACTACACTACAGCGAATGAGTAGTGTAGTTCGAGTATCTGAGTTCAGCATTCTGCACCAAGATCGCAGTTCAGTGAAGAACAGGGAATTAGCCCATTTCCTCACTGTAGTGTGATCCCGGAGTTGGTGTATATAATTTGCAGGTGGTGTGGGGGTGCAGCTTCCCACATGGGGGGGGTGCAGGGGGGGTTTGCTCCCCTGCAAAATAGTAAAATACATGTACTGTTGACTATGGAATGTCATGGTATGTCAAGGTGCATAGCATGGATGACTGACGTCACCTCCTGCTATGTTGAATACATTGAATTATGGGTGTCGATGTATTCAGTTTCAACTTGGCCACAATTCAACTGTTCTGGATTTAGGATTTTGGGTTGACCATGTGACTGGTCAACCTATGCAGTTTCAAGGTTTCAATAATAAACTGAAAATTTCCTATAGCACCCCTCTATATAAAGGAGTAATATCAACAGAATTAAACGATTACAGACCCATAGCCATCCTTTCCCCCTTTGTCAAAATTCTGGAAAAATGTATACATGCTCAATTACTACAATACCTGCTATCTCACAGCCTTATTTCTCCTTCCCAACACAGTTTCAGACCGAAACACAGCACCACCACAGCCCTAATTAATTTGTCTAACACCATCAACCAACTCAAAAATTCAAACCAGCAAGTAGCATCAATCTTCCTAGACATGTCAAAAACATTCAACACTGTCTCCCATCAGAAACTCCTTAATACTCTTTCCTCACTAAACCTATTAAAGGCTTCCCTCTCCTGGTTCCAAAGCTATCTTTCTGACAGTCAACAAGCAGTACAATGGCAATCCAAACTCATACCACTTCTGCCTGTCTCAGTTGGAGTCCCTCAAGGATCCATACTAGGGCCCCTTTCTTTCACCATCTTCTCTAATGATCTATCCTCATCCACAACACATGTTAAAGGAGTATGTGGATGATTCAACTTTAATCTGCTCAGCAGATACCTTACCAGACCTACAAATGGTAGCCCAACAAGCTTTTAATGATATCAAAACATATCTAAGTAAATCACAACTAATCCTCAATCCCAAAAAGACACTGTTAATGCTATTTACAGTAGCAAACATTCACTTACCACCCTTCCTTTCAGCATTCTCTCAGCAAATGACAGTCATCCAACCAGTTGAGCACACAAAAGTCTTCGGCATAACTATCGACAACAAACAGATTTGGCCAACACATAATCATCATTATTAAGAAAGTTCACATCAAACTTGGCTCACTGTAGAGAAGCAAGCCATTCCTCACCGATAATACCAGGCTAGCCATATCCAGAACCTTCTTCCTCTTTATGCTTTTCCCGTTTCTACCAACTTAAAAAATCAGACCTAACCAAAATGGAAATTTGCTACAACAAAATAGCTCACTTCACAGCCAACCTTCCCCACCAAACCCGCCATTCTATTACTCTACATAAATTAAATAAGATCGAGCTACCTAGCATTCTCCATCATACCAACTTAAATTCACACACAATATCATCTTCCATCCTGACAATTGCCCATCCCTCAAGGAACTTGTTGTTCCCTACTCATGCCCATGAAGTCTTTGATCTGGAGCCAGAAACTTTCTCACAGTAAACAA